>NC_069502.1:257505307-257770307 GCF_027579735.1 Bombina bombina
ATAAAAAGTCATGTGATCAGGGGGCTGTCAGAAGATGCTTAGATACAAGGTAATCACAGAGGTAAAAAGTAGGGTTGCACCGATACCATTTTTTTATGACCAAGTACAAGTACCGATACTTGTTTTCAAATACTCGCCGATACCAATTACCGATACTTTTTTTTTGTCATGTGACAGTTTACCAAGCACAATACAGACAAATTATTTAAGATTCCTTCTTTATAATTATAAAGGACTGTAATTCAAAATACATTATGAAATAATAAAACTGTTTTATTTGTCAAAGTTCACAGAACATGTTTATAAATAAAAAATATTACAATAGAATATTAAATTTAAAGGGGTGATGCAATTGGGTTGTAGGGCTGTTATATAACATCAATCTGACATTTGTATTTAATACAAAGTAATATAATTTAATTCTGAAAAAATATTGGGGAAGGATTGTCCCAGTAAACCCCTATGAGAAAAATGTGACGTGCATTCTACCGACTCAACGGAAATAGGGCTCGTCTTCATATTTTTCCAGGACTGCTTTTTATTCCCAGTCCAGCCCTGGCTATGGATGTTCCTCAGAGTTCAGTATGTTTTGAACATAATTGTGCAAGATGAGAACTAGCAGTAAAAAAAAGGCAATCTAGCAATTAGAATAATTTTTCAAAAGTTAGAAGCAAGTTAGAAGCCTCTCTGCATGTTCAGCTATAAGTCTGTTTTTACTATCAGTAAGGAGGTTCGACTCTAAGTTGAACAGTCTTTCACTTTCCACACTACTGCATGGGGCAGAAAGATATTTTTGGGCCATTTTAGCCAGAGCTGGAAATTTGTTTATTAACTGCCCAGTACTTCAGGGGTTTGTCTGAACGAGGTACAGTGATCTCTCCTACAATAATACAAATAACAGCAATTTGTATCGGCAGAACAGTAGTAAACAAGTTTTAGTTTAGTCTCCACTCCAGTTTAAAATGAAATGGGAACATGCAGTTTGGTAGGAAGTGGAGGTATCGGTTTAAGTATCGGTGCATTTGCACGAGTACAAGTACTCATGCAAATACTTGGTATTGGTACCGATCGCTGCAACCCTAGTAAAAAGAATATTAATATAACTGTGTTGGTTATGCAAAACTGGGGAATGGATAATAAAGGGATTATCTATCTTTTAAAACAATAAAAATTATATTGTAGACTGTCCCTTTCGAAATGTAAAAACATACCTGCCATACTAATTAGCATATGTTTACACAATAAAATATACAGCATCAGTTTGCTGATAATATTCCACTTTCCAGCGTTCGTAGTTATATCTGACTTGATTGTGTTTGGAATATTTTATAAGAACATTCTGTTTGTATTTTCTATGTTTATAAAATCTTACAAAAAATGAAATATTAAATATTAGTCCCAAAGCGTGTGTACACGCATCCACTTGGATCCCCTTCGTCCTCGGTCCTTCCCTGCCACTCTCAACTTTTTTTCTTTCTGTAGTGCAGCTGTCTCACCTGATATTGGCTCACCTGATGTGTTCAGTTAGCTCTTGGTAGAGCATTGTTGCTCCTTCAACAAAAGATACCAAAAGAATGACGGACATTTGATAACAGAAGTATATTGGAAAATTGTTTAAAATTGTATGCTCTATCTGAATCATGAAAGAAAATGTATAGGTTTCATGTCACTTTCAAAATAAGTAGCACCATACACCCATGTCTATAGCACCTCTCAGGGACATTAGACTTCAGACCAGCCCCCTGCTTTGTAACCCCTCTAAAGCACATTGCTATATAAGACATTCCCTTGACCCTGGATCCCCTCCCAGGCAAATTGCCACATCCGACCTCAGGTCAGTCTCCTGGCCCTGCAGCCAATCTCAGGCATATTTCTTAACCAGATCTCAGATCAGACCCTTGCTGTTTCCTACGGCTTAGGTTTTCTGAAGTATGGAGTACTGTCTATCAATTACCCTGTTTTGGGCCCGTGTATCCAGAGGAAGGGAAAGGAGACTGCTTGTCCTGGCTGTCACAGAGCCAGGCATAAATGTGAAAAGCGGTGTGTAATGCATGAATCAGAACCAGCACCAAAAACCCTGCCAGCATCCATCTGTGCAAAACACCATCAGATGTAAATAATAAAAAAAAAGAATATTTATGAATCATGTTATTTAAACATACATTATACCAAACAACTGGACTATCTGGTTTAATACCTGAAACAACCCTAATTATTTATGGTGGCCAATCTAATTGTTAGTATACCAGGGGTATAAATATACTCACACATACATTTTACAATATTTGTTTTTAAATAAAGTGTAATGTAAACAGAAATACTCATTGTTTACCTGTTTTGATCACATTCTACTTGTTTTATATGTAAAATATATCTAAGAAATTGGTTTCACAGGTAAACCATATTCCTGCTGGTCTCCATCGCAAAATGGGAAATTCAGTACAGAATTATAGATAAAAAGCTCAGAATCATAGTAAGAGCTTCAGAAACAGATTTAAAGGCAAAGAAATATTAATTATTAAATGCATAGGAAGTAAAATTAAATCTGATTATCCTTGATAGTTCCAATATACTCATGATCCACTGTTAAACTGGTTTAATTTGTATAATGGGAGATTAACACTTTTTCATTTCCAAGTAATAGCTCAAATTGTTATTTCCTTATAAAATATATTCTTGGGTTTTTGTGTCCTGATTTACACATTATTAAATATTATTTGGAGCTCTGAAATAATGCAGTAATAATTAATAAACAAACACATACAAGCATATAAAATACAAATGAATCATCACATATTATGGCTTTCAATGTGCAAAGAGTGATATATATATATAGCATGTTTAGATTTGGTAACTGAATAACATATTTGAAATTTTCAGATGAACATGTGTAATATTTAAAAAAAAAAAAAAAAATCTGTCTCAGTCAGTCTATCGTCTATCTAAAATCTCCTAAATGCAATGCCCTATACAATCTGCAACATAAAACAGGTCTCTTACTGTTACAATTGTAATTTAGACAGTGTCAAGTAAAACTGTTACATGTAATGTACGGATGTGCTACTTACCACACTGGAAATTGTTGTATATTGGTTTCTTGTGTTATTTTCTCAGCCCGTCTGCTGGTTTTCTTGTGCTTTCCTGCTCTTGCAGTCACTCAGCTGTTATGAGATTGGAGTATTTGCAGTATGTGACCAAGCTAAAGTCTTGTTAGACTTATTAATAGCTTATCCACTCAGGGGCAGCCCACCCCTGCATTCCAGAGCCCTCCAACAGCCCCCTCCCTAAATGTTTAAAGTTAAGTACAACACAGCCCAGGATCATATCACTAGCAGATTTTCTGATCATTTCACTCATCGTTAAGTGTATATTCATAAAGGAATGTCAGATATATTATATTAAATTGTCCACTCAAATTCTCTTTTAGTCATTTCATAAGATTCCTATAGGCTTCCCAGCCCTCTGCCAAATATCCCTTTTGAAACGCATACTATATTCACAGGCAATGCAGTTTCTGGGAAGCCCATAGGAATCTTATGAAATGACTAAAAGAATTTGAGTAGACAAATATTTTTTATTTAGCATTGATGTTTTCTCAGTTTAATATAATATATCTGACATTCCTTATAATATACACGTAATGATGAGCTAAATGATCAAAAAAATCTGCTATTGATATGATCCTGGCCTACAGTTTATTCTTTGATGCCTGCCTCTAACAACAGGCTTGCAGTCTTAATTTACAGCTTGTGCACTGTGTTTATGATGCCAGGTAATGATATTAGTCCATGTTATAAATCAGAAGTCTTTTAAATCCATGACAGTAAAATACATTATACAATTACATTCATTTTCTCCTAAGAAAAGTAATACCCGTTTTCAGTAATAAGGAGCTATGACTAATAGAAGCCACATGTTTTAAGGACCTTATTTACATCTATAGCTCACCAGGTCGCAAGCTTCTCAAATGCTTTTTTCACAACACTTGTTTATAGTTGCATAATCACTTGCAAGTATGATTATTATATATATCATTGCACAAGCAGTTCTTGTGTCAATCAGCCCAATCGTATAGGATCGGATGGATTGCAGACCGCAGCCTCAGAGGCAGCGGACCAGTTACTGTGTGTATATATATATATATATATATAAATATGCTGTTATATATATACTGTATATATATATATATATATATATATATATACACACACACAAACAAAAAGGTATTGGCGCACATCCATTTTCAAAAGCACAACATATTTTTTGAACTGCTGCAAATAATTGTCTGCAAACAACATCAAGGGACAACTATTCTTTATAAATAAAATTGGGATCTTAGTCACACAATATGGCCATATTCTGCTTAGCTAATCACCAACTTACAAGGTGCCCCAATATAGACTGGTCCTAACACTACAGTCCTTTGCCTCAGAGGGCTGAATCTTTCCTGATTTTACTCTTCATAATAGAATTAGACTCCATGGGGCATATGTATCAAGGTCTGGCGAACCTGATCCGACACTACGATACGCTTGCCGTATTCAGCATTGCACCAGCAGCTCACAAGAGCTGCTGGTGCAACGCTGCCCCCTGCAGACTTGCGGACAATCAGCCACCAGCAGGGGGTGTCAATCAACCCGATCGTACTTGATCGGGTTGATTTCCGGCGACGTCTGTCCGCCTGCTCAGAGCAGCCGGACAGGTTATGGAGCAGCGGTCTTTGTGACCGCTGCTTCATAACTGCTGTTATGGAGCTTGATGCCCTGTGTTTCCTGTAGGCTCGCCAGAAACACGGGGCATCAAGCTCCATTCGGAGCTTGATACATATGCCCCCATGGCTTAACATTCACAACTCTATTAGACTGTCATGAGTACACCTGAGCTGGGGTGGGGTGCTTTAACCAATGGGAGATGGTCAGTCTCCCTGGTTATTTTTTAATACAAATATAACATTTGGTTTAGTACACCTTACAAAAAGTTTATATACACATCTTTGGAAGTGCTGCCAATATGACCCAGTAATTACACAAACAAAAAGGTATCGGCGCACATCCATTTTCAAAAGCACAAAATATTTTTTGAACTGCTGCAACATCAAGGGACAACTATTCTTTATAAATAACATTGGGATCTTAGTCACACAATATGACCATATTTTGCTTAGCCTTTGATGTTGTTTGCAGGCAATTTTTTGCAGCAGTTCAAAAAATATGTTGTGCTTTTGAAAATGGATGTGCGCCAATACCTTTTTGTTTGTGTATTGACTAGGTCATATTGGCAGCACTCCCAAAGATGTGTATATAAACTTTTTGTAAGGTGTGCTAAACCAAATTTTGTATTTATATGTATATATATATTAGTATCAACATATCCATCTTTAGACATGTATATGTATGTATCTCTATGTTGAAGCCCTTTGCAGCCATTTTTTTCTACACCTGAGACCTCATATCTTTGAGCACGTATAACTTTTTAAATGCATTTCTAATTCATTTTTATCAGACAGTGTTATTGTGTAACTGTACTTTTAAATGTATTTTTTATGTATTTTGAACAACTTTTTTGTCTCGCATAACAGTTAACCAGAGCTCTGATGTCACGCCGACCCAACACGTGATTCATTTGATTGCGCTCAAGCGAATGCATTTACTTTCAACTCATATAATATGCGCACTATTTTCATTGTGCGTAAAAAACAAAAGAAATATCGCTCAGTTAGAGCTCCACTTAAAGAGCTAACAATTACAATTTGAACCTAAATAGTATGGTGAGGTTTAATAATGGTTAATTTGTTCTGCTTCTGTTGGGGGACATTCACTTCCACTGTGGTTTATATTCTTCACAGAACAGACGAATAAGGAGGAGTCAACAATCTTAGACAACTAAGATTAATTAGAAAAAATTCTAAAGACACGTGACATTTTTTTTGAGGAAGGGGGGGTAGGTAATGTTGGTGTCTGGAGAGCAAGATATTTAAATTTAGCCCTATTGTAGTTACTATGGTTATACATGGTATGCTTTAGTTAAAGGGACACTGTATTGTAAAATGTTTTCTTTTAAATGTGTCCCAAATGATCCATTTCATTTGTTGGATTGTGCTAAAATTTTTACAAATAACGACTTTACCTTTATTTTGTCATTTGAAATAGCGGATTTTGCCTGTTGAAACCACCACCTATACTGAAAAACATAATTATGCTTACCTGATAATTTTATTTCCATCGTGGGGAGGAGAGTCCATGGCTTAATTCATTACTTTTGGAAAATAAGAACCTGGCCACCAGTAGTAGGAAAAAACACCCCAGCCAAAGGTTTAAATACCTCCCCCACTCCCCTCATCCCCCAGTCATTCTGCAGAGGGAACAAGGAACAGTAGGAGAAATATCAGGGTATAAATGGTGCCAGAAGAACAAACTAAATTTAGGTCCGTCCAACGGAGCAACGGGCGGGTGTCGTGGAGAGTCCACGGCTTCATTCATTACTTGTGGGAAACAATACCCAAGCTCTAGAGGACACTGAATGAAAAAAACAGGAGGGCAAAAGAGGCGGACCCTAATCTGAGGGCACCACAGTCTGCAAAACCTTTCTCCCCAAAACTGCTTCCGCCGAAGCAAAATGTCAAATTTGTAAAACTTTGTAAAAGTGTGTAAGGAGGACCAGGACTTTACATATCTGCTCCATAGAGGCCTCATTCTTGAAGGCCCAAGAAGAAGACACAGCTCTAGTTGAATGAGCCGTGATCCTCTGAGGAGGTTTATGTCCCGCTGTCTCGTAGGCCAATCGAATCATGCTCCTCAGCCAAAAGGACAAATAAGTTGAAGATGCTTTCTGTCCCTGAATACAGCACAAAAGATATGTAGATTGTCTGAAATCCTACATAGCCTGAAGATAAAACTTCAAAGCCCAAACCACATCCAAATTATGAAGTAGCTTCTCCTTAGTAGAAGAGGGGTTAGGACACAAAGAAGGAACAACTATTTCCTGATTGATGTTACGGTTAGACACAACCTTGGGAAAAAATCCCAAACCAGTGCGAAGAACAGCCTTATCAGCGTGAAAGACCAAATAAAAAGGCTCATATTGCAAGGCCGCCAATTTAGAGACTCATAGGTTTGAACGGAACCCTCTGCAACACTTTTAGAACCAGATTCAAGCTCCAGGGAAGAGCGAACTGTCTAAAAACAGGCCTGATTCTAGACAAAGCCTGAACTAAAGACTGAATATCAGGAATCTCAGTGAGCCTCTTGGGCAACAAAACAGATAATGCCGAAATGTGGCCCTTTAAGGAACTTGCAGCAAAGCCCCTTCTCCAACCCATCCTGGAGAAAGGACAGAATCCTGGATACCTTAATCTTGTGCCAAGGATATCCATGCTTCTCACACAAGGACAAGTAAGTCCTCCACACCTTATGATAGATGCAACGAGTGACCGGCTTCCTGGCCTGAACGAGAGTATCAATCACTCTCTCAGAAAACCCTCTCTTGGCCAAGACTAAGCTTTCAATCTCCACGCAGTTAGCCTCAGAGAATCTAGATTTTGATGTTGAAAGGGACCCTGTAACAACAGATCTCTGAGAAGAAGATGACATCCCCACCAGATCCGCAAACCACGTCCTCTGCGGCCATGACGGAGCATTCAGAATAGCCAAAGCTTGCTCCTGCTTCATGCGGACCACTACACAAGGTAGCAGTGGCAACGGTGGAAAAATGTAAGCTAGGTTGAACCCCCAAGGCACCGCTAAGGCATCTATCAGCTATGCCTGGGGATCCCTGGACCGCGACCCATATCTGGATAGCTTGAAATTGAGTCTGGACGCCATGAGATCTATCTCCAACACCCCCCATCTGTGACAAATCTCCGCAAACACCTTGGGGTTGAGAGACCATTTTCCCGGATGGAAGGATTGCCTGCTGAGAAAATCTGCTTCCCAGTTGTGCCAGTTGCCTGCTGAGAGCGAGCAGCTGTGGGACTCTGCCCATTCCAATATCCGAGAAACCTCCCTTATCGCTAGGGAACTTCTCGTCCCCCCCTGATGGTTGATGTAAACCACCAATGTAATGTTGTCTGATGGAATCTGATAAAGCTGAACGACCCCAGGAAAGGTCATACCTTCAGAGCATTGTAGATTGCTCGAAGTTCCAGAATATTGATCGGGAGGAAAGACTCCTCTCGAGACCATTTTCCCTGTGCCATCCAAGCACCCCAAACAGCTCCCCATCCTGCCAGACTCACGTCCATAGTCACAATCTCCCAGGACGGTCTCAGGAAGGATGTCCCCTGGGACAGTTGTTCTGGACGGATCCACCAAGAGAGGGAGTCCCTCGTCTGATCGTCCAGAGAAATCTGTTGGGATAGGTCTGTATGATCACCATTCCACTGTCTCAACATGCACAACTGAAGAGGTCTGAGATGGAACCTGGCGAATGGAATGACATTGATGCTGGACACCATGAGCCCGATCACCTCCATACACTGAGCCACAGAGGGGCTGGAGGAGGACTGAAGGGCAATACAAGTGGACGCAATCTTCCTGCGTCGCTGATCTGTGAGAAATATCTTCATGGTTATAGAATCTATTATTGTGCCCAGGAACTCCACCCTGTTGCTGGGAATCAGGGAACTCTTTCCTGAGTTTATCTTCCAACCGTGCGATTGGAGCAAAAGAAGAAGAGCCCTTGAGTGATCCTCTGCAAGACTGAACGACGGCGCCAGGACTAGGATGTCGTCCAGATAGGGGCCACAGCAATGCCTCTGGATTTGGCTCTTGCAAGTAACTCCCCTGAACCTTTGTGAAGACTCTCAGGGCCGTTGCCAGACCAAAATGAAGGGCCACAAACTGAAAATGTTGGTCCAGAAATGCAAATCTCAGGAACCTGAAGTGTCCCCTGTGGATTGGCACATGAAGGTAGGCATCCTTCAAGTCTATAGTCGTCATGAACTGACCATCTTGAACTAGGGGCGGAATAGACCTGATCGTATACATTTTGAACGATGGAATAGCCAGAAATTTATTTAAACATTTTAGGTCTAGAATCAGGTGGAACATGCCCTCCTTCTTTGGGACCACGAAAAGGTTTGAATAGTACCCTAGACCCCTTTTTGCTGGGGGTACTGGTACAATTACTCAGAGAGAAGAGAGTTCCCTCACACATTCTAGAAAGGCATCTCTCTTTTCTGGTCTGGAAGAGAGATTTGACAGGAGGAATCTTCCCCTGAGTGGATGAGATCTGAACCCTATCCTGTACCCTTGGGGATAACCTCCAGGACCCAAGGGTCCTCAACGTCCTGCAACCAGACTTTTGAGAAGAGAGATAATCTGCCCCCTACTTGGTCTGTTGTCGGGGGACACCCCTTCATGCCGACTTTGTTTTGGCTGGCTTTTTGTTCTTCTTGGACTTATTCCAAGATTTAGCTGACTTCCAAGTTACCTTGGATTGATCCGTTTTTGTTGCGGGCTGCTGACCTTGTCTGCATGAAAGGGATGAAAAATAGATCCCTTAGGCTTAGCCTTCTTATCCTGCGGCAGGAAAGCGCCCTTGCCTTCCATAACCGTGGATATTATTGAGTCCAATCCTGGACTGAACAGGATCTTTCCCTGAAAGGAAAGGGAAGGAACAGCAGTCTAGACTTAGAGGTCATATCCGCATACCACGACTTTAGCCACAGAGCCATGTGGGCTAGTGCGGAAAAACCTGATACCTTTGCATTCAGGCGAATAATTTGCATATTGGCATCACAAATAAAATTAGCAACTCTCAAGGCCTTAGTTCTCTCCTGAATCTCATTGAGTCTCCCTCTCGACCATTTCAGACAAAGATTTGCACCAATATGTCACAGCTCCACCGCTGCCGGTTGAAAAACAAACCTGTGTGCTGAAACACTTTTCTCAACATGTTTTCTAACTTTTTATCCATGGGCTCTTTAAACTATGAACTATCCTTGAGAGGAATCGTCGCCTGCTTTGCGAGCATAGAGATAGCACCATCCACCTTAGGGACAGTCCCCTATAGTTCGAGCTGAGAGTCCGGGATGGGAAACAGTTTCTTAAACAAAGAAGGGGAAAAAGATGAACCTAATCTCTCCCATTCATTCTTAATAATGTTAGCCATCTTAACAGGAACCGGGAAGGTCTGAGGCACTACCCTGTCCTTATATACTTTATCAAGTTTAGGAGTAGAAGGTTCCTCTGGTAGTTTCGGTTCCGGGAACCTCCAGCATAGCAAGCACTTGCTTCAGTAAAAATTGCAAATTTTCCATCCTAAACCTAAAGTCAGGCTCCTCCGCAGCCGGAGTTTTAGATGACACAGACTCCGATCCAGAAAAAACGTCCTCCGAAGAGTCGGAGTCGTCCTCGTCAGTGGATAATCTTTCCGAAATATCCACTGGGGTAGATGACCCCTGGGTTGGGTCGCCATATTTTACCTTAAGCTTGAACTTAGCAGAACATGGTCCACCACCGTTTGCAGTTGATCCGCAAAATCTGGCGGCCAACAGATCTCTCCCGCAGAAGGATTGGTCGTACCCTGGGGCACTGCATGTGTAGTTGGAGATGAAAGTAGGGAACGCACCTCATGGGACGGAGAACCCTCAGATGTAGACGGCTCAGTAGTACTAGACATCCTATTTTTTTTAGATGTCGTAATTGTATTAAGGCATGTGGAACATAGTTGAGCGGGCAGATCTACCAGAACCGCAAGACAATAAACACAGGTATTAGACTTCGTTAAAGAGGGAGTATCCTCTAACGTGTCAGAGTCCTCCATAGCTTGTGCCTTTATTACGGACTAGATATAATATAGAAAAATTGCACCTTTATAACCACCAATGGCCGGGGCACTCACCACCTCCTATGACCCGGACCACAGAAACCGCTTTGTCTCCTGCAACTGCCGGTCAAGCAGAGGAAGTCGAATAGGCCACACCCAGTCACAAGGAATGCCTCGCAGGACCGCCCCTGCACTAGGGAAAAAAACGTGCCAAATCGGCCGTGCAAATATTCCCGGAAATGAACCTGAAGTCCACCCATTGCCAGAGCCTCATCTCACACATATCGCAGCAATAACACAATAAACAGCATTATGTACAAAAAAACCCTGTTCAATAATCCTTCTTCCAGGGATATTAACCCTTGATTCTATAAAGATAAAAGGTATCACACTGTGACCCTGTCTTCCTTCGTTCTCATTATGTGTATAAAAAAATAAAACGATCTTACCAGAATATATGCCATGGAACAGGAACACGGCCTCTCAAGTGTGACAGTGTAGTAGCATCACTCCTGACATGGACTTGAGTGTATGAAGCAGGCAGCAAAACTCGATAACGCTGATTGCTTATGGAGCTGTTAAAATGAGTCGGGATGGTTTCACAGAAAGACTCTCCCTGCATCTCTGGACTCTAACTTTCACTCATGCTCTCACTGAGAGGCTGATAGGACTACTTAAAGCTCCAGTCCCATTCTGAAGAGTACTACCCTTCATTAAAGACTACTCTGAATCTCCCGACACTTCTCTACCAACCTCCTGTGACGAAAGGCAAAGAATGACTGGGGGATGAGGGAAGTGGGGGAGGTATTTAAGCCTTTGGCTGGGGTGTCTTTGCCTCCTCCTGGTGGCCAGGTTCTTAATTCTCACAAGTAATGAATGAAGCTGTGGACTCCCCTCCCCTTTAGATGGAAATTAGCAATAGGAAAGTTATGTAAACAAGAGGCAGTATCAGAAATCAGCCTCCCATTAGAGGATGGAAGAGAGAGAACGCAGGCCATTCGAATACAATGAACATTTATCAGCTGCTTGCCTGAATACATTGTCCCTTTACATTTTAGTGCCTCTATATACTGCTCTCTATAAAGCACATTTCTTTAAAGAGATATAAAAAAGCAATAGCAAAATGTTATGAGTTTCTAGATTGTAAATTCCCACAGGAATAGGGCTCTCAATTCCTCCTGTATTTATTTGATACATTTTGTCCTATCTCTTAAAAATATTGTATCATTGCTGTACTTTTATCTTTTGTACCCATGGACAGGGCTGTATAATTTGTTGGCACTTTTATAAATAAAGAATGAAAAATAATAATAATGGGTTTTAGAGCATTATCCTATTGCCTCAAAAATTGACTAAACACATAGTAAAAGCTGGTCCTAAACTAAATGCGGATGGTGATTGTCAGATATGCAAATATGCATCCCCTGATTGGCTCTGTAACCATGTTTAGCTCTGGAGCAGTACTGCTTTGCCTGTATGCAGCTTACTTAAGCTATGCAATTTTAGCCTTTTTGTGGAAGTTAAACACATACGGCTAGATTACGAGTTTTTCACTACCGCTGCTATTACGAGTCTTGTAGGTACAGCTGTACCGCACACTTTTTTGGCCGTCACGCAACGTAACTACCGCACTTTTTAAAATGTTCTTTTTCAATGGGACTCCCATAGCGCTGGTATTACGAGTTTGGCCTGGGAGGCCAAAAAGTGAGCGGTACAGCCTATACCGTCAAGATTCGTACTGCCATCTAGAGTCAGTAGTTATGGGTTTTACGTTACAATTAAGCTGTAGCATAAAACTCATAACTAATGTGTTACAAAGTACACTAACACCCATAAACTACCTATTAATCCCTAAACCGAGGCCCTCCCGCATCACAAACACTAAAATAAAATTATTAACCCCTAATCTGCCACTCCGGACATCGCCGCCACTATAATAAACATATTAACCCCTAAACTGCCGTACTCCCGCATCGCAAACACTAGTTAAATATTATTAACCCTAATCTGCTGCCCCCAATGTCGTCGCCACCTACTTAAATTTATTAACCCCTAATCTGTCACCCCCAACCTCGCCGCCGCCACTATACTAAAGTTATTAACTCCTAAACCTCTGGCCTCCCACATCACTAACACTAAATAAATATATTAACCCCTAAACCTAACCCTAAGTCTAACCTTAACACCCATAACTTTATTATAATTAAAATAAATCAAAATAAAACTTACTTTTATTACCTAAATAATTCCTATTTAAAACAAAATACTTACCTATAAAATAAACCCTAAGCTAGCTACAATATAACTAATAGTTACATTGTAGCTATCTTATGTTTTATTTTTATTTCACAGCTAAGTTTGTAGTTATTTTAACTAGGCAGACTAGTTAGTAAATAGTTATTAACTATTTACTAACTATCTAGTTAAATTAAATACAAATTTACCTGTAAAATAAAACCTAACCTAAGTTACACTAACACCTAACATTACACTAAAATTAAATAAATTACATTAAATACAATTAACTAAATTACAAAAAAAATAAACACTAAATTACACAAAATAAAAAAGAAATTATATATATATATATATATATAAATATTTAAACTAATTACACCTAATCTAATAGCCCTATCAAAATAACCCCCCCCCCAAAAAAAATAAAAAAAACCTAGCCTACACTAAACTGCCAATGGCCCTCAAAAGGGCCTTTTGCGGGGCATTGCCCCAAAGAAATCAGCTCTTTTACCTGTAAACAAAATTACAAACATCCCCCCAACAGTAAAACCCACCACCCACACAACCAACCCCCCCAAAAAAAACTACCTAAAAAAGCTAAGCTCCCTATTGCCCTGAAAAGGGCATTTGGATGGGCATTGCCCTTAAAAGGGCATTTAGCTCTTTTTCTGTGCCCAAAACCCTAATCTAAAAATTAAACCCACCCAATAAACACTTAATAAAACCTAACACTAACCCCCGAAAATCCACTTACAGTTTTTAAAGACCGGACATCCATCCTCATCCAGCCGGAAGAAGTCTTCATCCAAGCGGGCAGAAGTCCTCAACGAAACCGGGAGAAGTCTTCATCCAAGCAGCAAGAAGTCATCCTCAAGGCGGGCAGAAGTCTTCATCCAGATGGCTTCTTCTATCTTCATCCTTCCGATGCGGAGCGGCTCCATCTTCAAGACATCCGGCGCAGAGCATCCTCTTCTTTCGCTGGCTATTCAAGAATGAAGTTTCCTTTAAATGACGTCATCCAAGATGGCGTCCCTTGAATTCCGATTGGCTGATAGAATTCTATCAGCCAATCGAAATTAAAGGGTAAAAAATCCTATTGGCTGATGTAATCCAAGCCGGATGTCTTGAAGATGGAGCCGCTCCGCGTCGGAAGGATGAAGATAGAAGATGCCGTCTGGATGAAGACTTCTGCTCGCCTTGAGGACGACTTCTTGCCACTTGGATGAAGACTTCTCCAGGCTTTGTTGGGACTTCTGCCCGCTTGGATGAAGACCTCCCGGCTGGATGAGGATGGATGTCCGGTCTTCAAAAACTGTAAGTGGATCTTCTGGGGTTAGTGTTAGGTTTTATTAAGGGTTTATTGGGTGGGTTTTATTTTTAGATTAGGGTTTTGGGCACAGAAAAAGAGCTAAATGCCCTTTTTGTTAAATTTTCAAACAAGCTTTATTGGTAATAGCAGATGTAGACATTACATGTATATCAGAATATTTGCAGTAAAATGAAATCTTACAATTATACATGTTATCACAGACGTTAGGTTATGTATGGTTTGAATTCTTAGAAGACAATGTGGAAAGTCCGTTAGAAACAGAAGGTGATCATCAGTCTGTTGACCTTTGAGGAAGATCCAGTGTCAGTTGTGTTCATTACCCATTATATTAACATTATTATCTTATTAATGAAGTGAGAGACTTTAAGAAAAAGCATCAGAATATAATTCCTTATAAAACCCAACTTTCAAGTATACCGACCTCTCATGGGCCTATGAACAAGTTGACTTTTAAAAGGTTTTGGGCACTCATTTGTGAAAAGCTTAATTCAATAGGAGGGATCAGAGGGAGAGAAAAACAAGGGGTCTTACATGGTTAAGGCGGTTCACTCCCAACTACAGCTAATACTGATCTTGCATAATCTATATTTCACTGTAAAACTCAGTAACTAATAGGTAGCATTTAGTACTTGATATAAACTGGCTGTAGGGCATATGCAGGGTGCACTATTCTCAATACCGGATATGCTTGAGGACATAATATTGAGGGGCTTTACTTCTCTTTATCTAGTGGTGAAAGAGCTGTCACACATATTTTATTACTGTTAATGTCCTTGTACTCTCTTACTACTATTAGATGATTTTCTCATATTAGTTGAGGAGCACTATTCTCTAAAACAGGACACTTCATAGTTTTGGGGAGATAAATCCAGTGCTTAGTTTATTCCGCTTACCATGGGCCTCGGCCGCAGGCCACATGGAGGGAGAGTGTGCATAATAATTGCCCCATTAGTTCATTAGTTGCAGCACACAATTAATAACCTTTCAGGACTTTGATTAAGCAGCTAGGTTTGAGTTTATGAGGCCCCCTTTCACCCCAGTCCTATTCATATTAAAGCACATTTGTGTACCAAGCTGATCAAGCTCTCAAACTGATATAGCTTTGCATCATATATATCTTACAAACACGATGTTCATAACAAAACAAATAAACAAACCAAATTAAACTAGGAACAGTGTATAACTACTAAAACATCACTTAATGTAACATACACATCCCAAACCCAACTACTTATCTTGAACACTTTGCCACACAAGTATTCTGGCCGATAATTGCCTTAAGTAGTGACTGCGTTGGGTGATAGAAGTACCTTTGCCTCCAATTAACCCCCTGTGTCCAGCTGGCCATAGTAGGCAATAGTGGTATGAGTTTGTATGTGGCGACTGCCAAGCCAGTACCTCAAAGAGCTGAGCCGACCTGTAGCTGCAATCTGTTAGGGTTGTTGGTGTACCTCTGACTTTGTGATGGGTTCCGTGTGATAGACCAGTCTTGGATGCTATCTTTGCTTTACGCTGAGACCTCATCGCTGTACCCTTCTCTACTGCTATCTGTGCTGTGGCATTAGTGGTCTGGCTTTGAGGTTCCCGGAGGTCCGATGTCGTCGGGGGTAAATCCGCTTGACAAATCTCCTCTTCTTGTTGTTCTATGTTGTTCCTGCTTGGAGTGTAGCTCTGCCGGTATATGTGCTGTGTTGAAGTCCTGTGTGCTCCGGGAAATGGAACTGCCTTCTGTGCATGTACCGCTCCGTTTAGCTCCTGTGTAGCAGGGGAAGGAACACTTACATCTGAGCCTGTCTGGGTCTGTCCCGGTATGGGAGCATTAGTGGGTCTCTTACTCTCCTGTTGTGCCTCCAAGCGCTGTATTAGATATTCAAATGGAGCTCTATCTATTAGGCTTATCATGCGTGCAGTGAATCTTGCCATGAGTTCCTCGTGGTGTAGTCGGTTATGTTCCTCCGCCATATTGGAAATCCTCTGCTTGTTGCAGATATTATATAAACAAGTTTTTACTTTTCCCCTGCTGTTGATGGTATGCAGGTTCAGCCCTCTGATCCGTTAGAGCTGTGTGATGGTGAAGAATCGGTAAGTCGGGAATTAACCGACAGCACCAATAACCCGTTTCTTCCCGGGGGGGGGGGGGGGGTGGATACCTAATAATGGGCTGCCACCCTAGGCCATAAAGTTCTGAGCTGAGACCCCAGAGTCATAAAAACAGCAAGAGGGGTGATTATAAAACCACAACTACTAGAAACGTGGTATCTGTATGATGTTTAGTTGTATTCTTGCCATTTAGACACAATAATCAGCGGATTAGTGTCAATTCTGCTGGAGCCTTCAGAAGTTGCGTCCGTTCCAGGACACTGCACAGACACGCCCCCTAAATGCCCTTTTAAGGGCAATGCCCATCCAAATGCCCTTTTCAGGGCAATGGGGAGCTTAGGTTTTTTAGGTAGGTTTTTTTTTGGGGGGGGGGTTGGTTGTGTGGGTGGTGGGTTTTACTGTTGGGGATTGTTTGTATTTTTTTTACAGGTAAAAGAGCTGATTTCTTTGGGGTAATGCCCTGCAAAAGGCAGTTTAGTGTAGGCTAGGGTTTTTTTTTATTTTGGGGGGCCTTTTTTATTTTGATAGGGCTATTAGATTAGGTGTAATTAGTTTAAATATTTGATCATTTCTTTTTTATTTTGTGTAATTTAGTGTTTATTTTTTTTGTAATTTATTTAATTGTATTTAATTAATGTAATTTATTTCATTTTAGTGTAATGTTAGGTGTTAGTGTAACTTAGGTTAGGTTTTATTTTACAGGTAAATTTGTATTTATTTTAACTAGATAGTTAGTAAATAGTTAATAACTATTTACTAACTAGTCTACCTAGTTAAAATAAATACAAACTTAGCTGTGAAATAAAAATAAAACATAAGATAGCTACAATGTAACTATTAGTTATATTGTAGCTAGCTTAGGGTTTATTTTATAGGTATTTAGTTTTAAATAGGAATTATTTAGGTAAGGTAATAGTAAGTTTTATTTCGATTTATTTTAATTATATTAAAGTTAGGGGTGTTAGGGTTAGACTTAGGGTTAGGTTTAGGGGTTAATATATTTATTTAGTGTTAGTGATGTAGGAGGCCAGAGGTTTAGGGGTTAATTACTTTAGTATAGTGGTGGAGGCGACGTTGGGGGCGACAGATTAGGGGTTAATAAATTTATGTAGTTGGCAACGACATTGGGGGCAGCAGATTAGGGGTTAATAAGTGTAATGTAGGTAGCGGTAATGTCGGGGCGGCAGATTAGGGGTTAATAAGTGTAATGTAGGTGTCGGCAATGTCAGGGGCAGCAGGTGTTAGATTTAAACATAAATTTTCTTTCCCCATAGGAATCAATGGGGCTGCGTTACGGAGCTTTACGATCCTTTATTGCAGGTGTTAGGCTTTTTTTTCAGCCGGCTCTCCCCATTGATGTCTATAGGGAAATCGTGCACGAGCACGTAAAACCCGCTCAAAGCAGCGCTGGTATTTGTGTGCGGTATGGAGCTCAACGCTGCCATATTGCCTGCTAATGCAGGTTTTTGGAAAACCTGTAATAGCAGCACTATTAAAGGTGAGCGGTGGAAATAACTTGCAAGTTATTACCGAGCCGCTCATAACGCAAAACTCGTAATCTGGCTGATAGTTCTTTTCAATAGTGCAATAATAAAACGTTCTAGCCAATTAGAGTATTTTAGAGCCAATTAGAGTATTTTACTAAGTGACATGGGCAAACATTACTGCTTCTCTAACTACATGAGAAGTTAAAAGTCTGGGATTCTCTGATAATCTGTTTAGCCCTTTTGAAGTCCTGTTGAAAAAGGGACAGTAAACACCTTGAGTTTTTTTATATAAAATATTTAGTTATGGATAATGAAACAAACTTATCAATTTTTCTTTATTAATGATGCCTACTTTTTATATAATTTAGCTCTAAAAATTTAGCAATTTCTAATTTAAATAACTTGAATGCATCCTGCTTACTTCCCATTGCTAACTCTGCTGCATATCTGTCCCTAATTGGTTTTATCAGATAACAACTATTAATACATTTCATACTAACTTTATGAAAGTGGCTAGCCTTGTTGTCTGTGGATTAAAGCCCAGATTGGCTCCTCCAAATTAGGTAAATAGTGGATGGAGTTTGAGTATTAAAAAGTAATTTCAGTAAAAAGGATGTAAATTTGTTTTGAAACATTACGAATTGGCTGATATGTTATTCTATAGTAACACAACAGAAATGTATTGTAATTACAAGATGTTTGTTTGTCATTAGGTACATGTTGAGAATTCATGCCATAGGATTTGGTTCTTGAAATTCAACATTAAAGTGAATTATAATATATGATGTGCGTTTAAAAAAAAAAACATAAAACTTCAGAGATTGATAGAATTTATAAGCCAGCATATATAATAATTACAAACTTGAGTGACAAAGTTTTTGTTCATCTCAGGAGAAATAGATGCAATATATCTACAAGCACACTGTCATTGATAAGAGCTTTTTATTCAACATTCTATTTACTTTTCTGACTCAATTTGCCTGGAGTTTTTAAAAAACAAATGTATAAATTTAGTTCTAAAATTAGTTTTCAATATGAACATTCTTTACTGAAACACTGAAGCCTTTTGCAGTACCATTTGAATAGGAACAGTGCAAAATGTCAGCTACTAATTTCGCTATAGTTTAGTTCACATAATTGACATAAAAATGCTATGTAATCTGTAGAAAATTCTAGAAAATGGAAAAGCAATGGAAAAGTTATCCAGACTCTGTGAATAGGATAATATTGTGTTGGGGGAACACATGAAGTCCTATAGCTGTAGTGAATGATGCCCGCTCGACATCGCTAAATGCAGACAGCATATGCTGTTGGCATTTAACATTGCACAAGCATTTATTGTGAAATGCTTGTGCAATGCTGCCTCCTGCACAATCCGCTAGCAGGGGGTGTCAATCATCCCAATCGTATTGGATCGAGAGGATTTCAGTCCGCCACCTTTTGTTAAGGAGCATTCTTAACTTCCGTTTCATACGAGCCTGAAACGCTGGGCGTAAAAAGCAGCATCCACTGCTTGTTAAATCTACCCCAATGAGTGCAAAATAGCCATAGTGCTCCACTTGTAATCTAGCCATAAATGCATTAATGCATCCCCCACTAATCATGAGTTATGGAACTTAGGTTTCATTGCAGGTGAAAGAGAGTTGCTATACATGTGCAAACATGTCCGACTGGAATCCAGTGAAAGCCAGATTTTAACATGGTGGCACCCAAACTAGAAGGAGGGGAATTACCTCAATACTATGCTTATAAAATGTACTTAGGGCTAGATAACAAGTGGAGCTCAACAATATTAGCGCTATTGAGTGATAACTAAAGTTAAATCAATAGCACTCTTATTCTTGCACTCATGAGTGGAAAGTAAAAGGTTTTAGCTCAGGCAAAAGCCTCAGGCGAACTATCATTTGGAGGTTGGATAGCAGGGCTGTGCTAACTCCCTCCCCATGTGTGTGTGAGTATATATAAAATGAAAAATAAGAAAAACATTTTCTTCTAAGTGAAGAACAATGCTATTTAAACTATTTCTATTTTAAAAAATGTTACCATTTTTTTAGGGATATGAAAAAGATTTTAATGTGTAGGGCTCAAAGCTATGTATATATACTGTATATATATATATATATATATATATATGTGTGTGTGTGTGTGTGTGTGTGTGTGTATTTGTATTTATATTTGTACTTCTCTTCTCTCATATCTAATCTTTCATTAAACCCTAAATGACTCTTCTCCACCTTTAATACTCTCCTCTACCCACCTGCTCCACCCCCCCATCTGACTTTAGTGCTCAAGACCTGGCAGACTACTTTTTAAACAAAACACGTACTATCCGAAGCAACATCCCAACACCAACCTGCAATATTCCAACAACAGGGCAGGTTACTTCCTCTGCCACTCTCTGCATCTTCCATCCAGCCACTGAGAATGAAGTTTCTTCCTTACTATCTTCCTCACGCCTCACTACCTGCCCGCTCAACCCTATCCCTTCCCATCTAATACCCTCCCTGTCTTCCACCCTCATTCCTGCTCTTACTCACATCTTCAACCTATCTCTCTCTACCGGCTCATTCCCATCTTCTTTCAAACACGCAAAAGTCACTCCCATACTCAAAAAACCCTCCCTCGACCCAAATTCTCCTGAAAGCTACCGTTCCATATCACTGCTTCCACTAATATCAAAACTCCTTGAAAAACTAGTTTACAATCGCCTAACCCACTTCCTGTCTGCCAACTCTTTGCTTGACCCCCTGCAATCTGGATTCCACCCCAAACACTCAACTGAGACTGCCCTTACCAAGGTTACTAACGATCTTCTCTCTGCTAAAAATATTAGCCACTACTCTATACTCATCTTACTTGACCTCTCAGCTACCTTTGACACAGCTGACCACCCCCTCCTCCTACAGACCTTTTTGGCCTCTGTGACACTGCTCTTTACTGGATTCACTCCTATCTTTCTCACAGGTCTTTTTCTGTGTCATTTGCTGGCGACTCCTCCTCTCCTATGCTTCTGTCTGTTGGAGTACCTCAAGGATCTGTTCTAGTTCCTCTACTCTTCTCCATCTATACTTCTTCGCTGCTGCACCTCTCTGCGAGTCCCTTCATTGGCTCCCCATTCACAGCAGAATTATATTCAAAATTCTCACGCTTACATAGAAAGCTCTCACCAATGCCGCTCCCCTCTACCTATCCTCTCTAATACACAAGTATACTCCAGCCCGCCCACTAAGATCCAACAATGACCTGCTCCTTGCATCCGCAACTATCACCTCCTCTCATGCTAGACTGCAGGACTTCTGTCGTGCAGCACCTACCCTCTGGAACACTCTCCCTCGTGCTGTCAGGCTTTGCCCTAATCTTTCTTCCTTTAAATGTTCCCTGAAGACTTTTCTGTTCAGAGAAACCTGCCACCCAACTAAATAATAAATTAATTTCACTTACCTAACATTTCCCTCATCTAACTCTGTATTAACATCTTTCTCAATCTTGCAGTCCTCGCCTCCTGTTTCTCAACCTCCTACCCTTCTAGATTGTAAGTTCCCACGGGAATAGGGCCCTCAATCCCTCCTGTATGTGTTTGTAAATTTTGTCCTGTCTCTTACAAGTCTTGTATTGTTTTATTTAAATGAATTGTATCCAATAAAGTATAATAATAATATATATGTAAGTATGTGTACACATACATCTGTACACATACATACACTTACATACTCAAACACCTTGTCATGAACCATATCGCTTTAAAACACTATTTATATATTTATTTCAATAATAAATATATATATATATATATATATTATATTTAATATGGATAAATAGGACTGCAATACTTTATTTTAATATGTTATGCATATGTTTTGTTATATTTTTAGTTCTAGCACTAAAACTTTACTTAGGGTCTCAAGTCACATCAATGTGGAAAGTATTGGGAATGTTAAATAGATATTGTCTGCAATAATATTTTACCATTCACTTGTAATACTAGATTGTGCACTATTCTGAATGTGGGCCCAAGATATTGATAGTGCACACATGAAAAGAAGTGCTATGAGGAAATGTTTAACTAATTTGCATAATTTGCAATCTAATAACTTGTTCTTAGTTATATTAGGGGATTGCTTACTACTCACTTTAATGCAAGCAGTGGAACACTATTGTCTGACATGGGTACTCTATCATGTGACATTGTATGATCCTTTGAAAACAGTAATTATATCATGTTTTTTACTCAAATAAACATTTAGAAAATGATGTGTTAATATCAGTTTCTATTTTAAAACATTTGAAAGATGATCACTTTAAGTTTGTTTAAAATTATAAAATTATCAATCATCAAAGACATGTGACTATAGATCTCTTAATACCTATGAATAGATCTTCATTTAACTTCTTTATATGTGTATACATTATGACTATACAATAGTCACCATTCCATTGTTATGCTCATATATATCTAAAATAAAAACTGTTCAGAAACATAGTAATCTAGTTACTTGAATATAAAGCTGGTGCAAATTCCTAAATGATCCTAAGTCTATGGATATTTATTATATTTACAGAAAATGCATATATATGGTATATACAGTAAAGCACCAAACATTCCCTCTGTTACTGTTTACTAGTCAGAAGTCTGCCCCAAATATTTCAGCTTCTTTCTCTTTCCAGAATGCAAAACTCCTCTCTATGCACTGACAAATATCTTGAGAATCTGATATTTGAGTGTCAGCGCTCCTTCGTTCTTTCTGCTCTGAACCAGGTCCAAAAAAATGGGCCTTTATGTCCTCAAAGCCATCAGCCCATGTTCTATGTCCAGTTGCTATCTCCTGTAAGACTGTGCAGTGGAAGTCTCTAGCTGTAGGCCAACCATAACGTCCCAATTGTTCAAAAACCTCAAAACAGAGAAGGTGCCTCATTCTTCTTTCCTCCTCTGGCAAATCCTGCTCTAGCAGGCGGAAGTAGCCTAACATGAACAAGTCAAGTGTGAGACTTTCATGATTCAGAGGAGGACTATTATGGGCAGTAGCTAAATAGTGTTCAGGGGATGGAAGGATGGAATGATTTTCTGATGATTGGGGTTCATTTTTGGTCACTGTTCTCCAGCTACCAATCAGTCTTTGCACTGTGTTTTTTTGTCTTACTAGCTGGTTAAGCAGAACCCCCATTCGAGGTGATGCATCAACCTCTAAAATACCTTGTTCATTGTATTCTGGAGTACTTCTGGGAATTCCATGTTCATTTTTGGATATTGATTCATTCTCCAGAGCCTTGTTATTTTGTTTTGAAGTTTCAGGTTTATTCTGTGCATTTGGTGGTATACCTTCCGTACACTGCTCTGTGTTTTGGTTACCATTAGTAGTATGAGCCTGATCATCTTTTATTTTTTTTCTCATTGCCTCCTGAGATTCTTTTTTCTTTGTGGTTTTGCTTGTGACATGCATTGAGTATGCTGATCTCTTCCAGTGACTTAGAAACAGTAAAACAATACGCTCTTTTCTTAAAGTTCGTGGTGGGACTGGAGAGTCCCTGATAGATGAAGACTCTTCTGAACTTACCCCAGAATCACTAGCATCTTCTGTTTCCTTTTTACCTTTGGTCTTTTTAAAAGCTGACTGCCCATGTGGTTGTTGTTGGTTCCTCTCAAAATTAGCCTTTAGTCTTGTGACTGAAACACCACACTTCAGTAGCTCTTTCACTGGTGAAAGTGAAGAAGATTGCTTTTTATAAGTATTGGCAGTTTTATTTGGAATACCTGGCATGGCAGGAGTGGTGGAGAGGAGCTCAGACATGCTCCTAACAATATTTGACATGCAAGCACACCACTCAGGATCTTCCCTCATCTGCAAAAGCTCAGTATTGATGCTGACACTGACTAATGGTGTAGGCAACAAGGATTGTAACTGCTTAACCTGAGATGAGAGCTCCTGCTCATATTGCTGGCATTCCCTGCGACGGCGCAATCCCTCCATCTGTTCATCAAAGTAACGAAGCTCCTCTTCTGTAACTAACTCACCATAAGGTCCCAACATGGCACTATGAGTATGAGAATAGTGCCATTCACCCTGTGAAAAAAGAAGGAAGGTGAAAAAAGAAGGAAGATGAGAGAGAATGCTACAAAATATATGTGTGTGTGTGTGTATATATATATATATATATATTCATATATATAGAATTATATTGCACTGCACATACATGAAAGAATGATACAAATTGTATATGTCTGTTGGAATTTTCAGAGCCTAAAACAAGACAGTATCTAGATTTGTAGTTTGTCATTTAGTAACACTTCAAATGTTGATCCTTTTTCCTGTGGTCGGAGGCTGGTTACCACATCATGTTTCATGATTAATTGGTTCATATTCATCCTATATTTTCCCCTTCATATTTTCCCTCTTCCTTCACTCCTCATGTCAAGACCCTTTTCTCATCTCAGCCTCTACTTTATTACTGCTTCTTTCTGTTTGTGCCTTCTAACCCCCTCATTTCAATTGTCTTTTGGAATTACTCAGAACCAATCCTGTGCAAAACCTCCCTATTTAAGGATGGCTCTTAGACTGCATTTTGTCTTCACATTGGTTATGTTTTGTCACAAGTCAGAACCTGTTTCCTGTATTTCTGTACTTATTTGAAGGAAGACTTTACCTGCTACCTGTTTACAAGTTTGTTCCCTGCTCTGTGCAAATCCTGCACTTCAGTTATTACCAGGAGAAAGACTTCAACTTTGCACCTGTTTACAAGTTTGCTACCTGCTTTGTGCAATTCCTGCACTTCAGTTATTTCCAGGACAAATACTTTACCTGCTACCTGTTTACAAGTTTGTTCCCTGCTTTGTGCAAATCCTGCACTTCAGTTATTACCAGGAGAAAGACTTTACCTGCTACCTGTTTAATAGTTTGTTTTCCTGCTTTGTGCAAATCTTGTAATTCAGTTATTACCAGGAGAAAGAATTTCCTTTTGAATCTGCATCTCTGCTTACTTTGTTTGTTTATTTCCACTCCTGCCGTATGTGGACTTAACATACCTGAATAGCACATTTAAAATACCCTGCAGGGGACATTGCTAAGTGGACGCTTCATAACTTTTCTTGGTATGGAAGAATATCTGCCATAAAGATGAACTTTCTGCCGAGAATTTTGTACTTGTTCCGCACTTTGCCAATCCCAGTCCCCAAAAAAGATCTAAAAGCCCTGCAATCAGAAATTATTCATTTTATAAATGGGAAGAAACAATCTAGACTCTCCTATCAGACGCTGACCACACAGACAACTTGGGGGGGTTGGAGTCCCTAACTTATTGAATTACTACGATGCATCCAGATTGGCCCAAAATGCGCTCTTGGGCTCTTCAGTAGAGAACTTACTCTGGATGAAATTGGAGGCTGGGATTGGACATCTAGATTCACCGGGTGATCTTATTTGGGATAGAATGTTGCACCAGCAACAACTTAAGAAGTGTTCCCCGATTACCTTATTTTCAGTGGATCACTGGAAAAAGCTGTCATCCAATGGGGAATTAATGCCAGAGTGTTCCCCCAAAATGCCACTTAAATATCTTATCCCTAGGGAATATCGGAAACAACTCGATAAATGGGAAAATAAAGGCCTTTACCGGGTGGGGGACCTACTAACACATAATAAAGCACTAACATTTGTCCAGATACGAGATAAATTAGCACCTACCTCCCTTCACTGGTACATATATTTGCAGATTACATCCGCCCTAAACAAATTTATACCGCACATGCACAAACAACTTAGCACGACCTTGGAGAGATTGGCCAGCACCAATACTAGATCCAAAAAATCCATCTCACAACTTTATTTGATGTTACAGAATTCAAAGGGCGATTCCAAGTCACCGGTTATGCTTAGATGGGAAGCAGATATAAATATCTCACTAGAAGTACAAGAATGGCAAGATTTGCTCTACTCTCCTTGTAGGGGACTGCTTAGTGCTGATCTAAGAGAAAATAGCTTCAAAACCATATTCAGGTGGTATTTAACCCCAATTGCTACATCACATTATATGGGAGGCCGAAATAGTAACTGCTATAGGGGATGCAACTCAGTTGGTACTTACATACATATGTGGTGGGAGTGTCCAAGAGTGGCCCATATATGGTCTAAACTATCAACATATATTAGCACACTCCTAGAAGAACAAATAGTGCTCACAATGTCTCAGGGGCTACTTAATGCTTCATTCCCGAACTTTAATAAACATATCAACACTTTCATTAGGATCCTCTGTACGGTCACAAGGGTGGGCATCGCTAAATATTGGAAGGTGGGAGTGCCGACATGGCAGGAGATATTGGACAGACTTAAGACAACTTACTCTTTGCATGAAACAGCGGCAGGGATATTAGGAACGGTGGATGTATTCCAAAAGGTCTGGTTTTACTGGATAATGCACACAACATAACTCCATTATAGGGGAGGATAGTGCAATCAACATTACTTCATTACACAGAAGGGAGTAGGGGAGAATGGGAAGCGACAGGGAAAGATGATACTGAAACAATGAGGATTCAGTTACTTGTGACCAAATGTTCTGTTTGTTTAATTGGTTTTTAAAAATTTTTTATTATATAAATATAGACAAATGACATCTTTGACAATTGTCTTCAATGAAAATGTAACAGGTCAGATATACTAGTTCTAAGGAAAAAGTTAACTCTAAAATGTATTATGCTGAGCAATAACTATAGGGGAGAAAGAGATAAGAAACTGAAAAGTTGACTACGGTAACTAATGAGAACAGATACCTGATGATATGATAATGTAACTAACTGTATACATAATGTAATGTGTTTCTGGATGTTATTTCAATAAAAACTATTTTAACATAAAATACCCTGCAGGTATTTGTTCAAAGTATTTTGTTGTTTAAATAAATCTGTTATCATTTCAATCTATATGGCTTCTACTAATCTTCATTTAAAGCAGCTGTTCCAGACAATGAGGCTCTCACAAAACATCCTGAGACAGAACATGACACTTATAAAACAACTTCACTCAAATTCATGTTATAAGTCAAAATGGAGAGTAACCATAATATTCTATTTTTAGAAGAAATGTTTGAATGTACAGAATTTGTTACACCAGAAATTTGTATTAAGCAGCTTAGGGGTGTATCATGGATCAGAATCTCATGATATATATAAACCCTTTCCATCTATCTGACAAACTCTCCCATTTATTTTTAACTATTTGTCAAAATGCCAAAAAATGTAACAGTTAGTATAGGTACACATGCTTTATCCAATAACTAAATGCTTCATGTACTTGTCAAAGGTACTTACTGTATATCTTCAGGTGTTGAAATAGGAACTGAATTTTTTGTACATTTATTTTATTACCCTTACATCCAATAATACCTGTTTGTCTTCTTCCTCTAGATGTGCTTGAAGTCTCCGCACCATCACTTGCCTCTTCCACTCTGGGATCCCTCGTCCCTGCTGATCATGCGTAGGCACCAATGTATCTAAGTCAACTGGTGCTATTGACTCTACCTTGCAGTCATCTTCTGCATTCAAGGTGACCTCTGAATGGTCTCTCTTTGTGAAAGAATAAATATTAAAAACTTATCATACATACTCTTATAAGATAGTCTTTAATAAGAAAATAAAAACAATAATAGTATACAGATGAAATGCAGTGGAGAAAACAATGTTTTTTTTTAGTATTTTCACTATTCTGAATGTTTTGTGAATACAAATATGAAAGGAATACATTACGTGGTAGTATGTAGATAATTATATTGAAATATTAAAGTTTATAAAGATTAATTTTACTTGAAGACTGAAGAAATAAGTTACTTCAACAGACAAAATTTATTTTAGTGGTTAGAAACATCAGGAAAAAATATAGCTGTGATACTGGCCAATTAATTACCAGATGCAGCCATACTAGAGTTCCATGAGATAATTGGCTAAACCTCAGGGTCCTTGCGTACTTCTTTTGCAACAAAGTAGTAGGGCTCTCTGGAAAACAGCATCTTGCGGCTAGGGTGAAAGGTTTAACATTGTGCTATCCACCACTGCTACAAAAAAGTGATTTCTAGTTATGCCCCTTCTAATTTCATATAAACAATTGTTCTATCAGTTTCAGTGGCTTGCTTCATAATTCAAGAGAACATTGCAAACACTATCACCTAGATTACGAGTCTTGCGTTAGCCTTAAAAAGCAGCGTTGAGGGGTCCCAACGCTGCTTTTTAACGCCCACTTATTACGAGTCAGGCAGGAAAGGGTCTACCGCTCACTTTTTTTCCGCGATTTTAGCTTACCGCAAATCCCCTTATGTCAATTGCGTATCCTATCTTTTTAATGGGATTTGCCTAACGCCGGTATTACGATCGCCTGAAAAAGTGAGCGGTGGACCCTCTCCTGTCCAGACTCCTACCGCATTTAAAAGTCAGTAGTTAAGAGTTTTATGGGCTAACGCCATAACATAAAAATTTTAACTAAAGTACTACAAAGTACACTAACACCCATAAACTACCTATTAACCCCTAAACCGAGCCCCCCCCCCCACATCGCAAGCACTATAATAAAATTATTTAACCCCTAATCTGCCGACTGGACATCGCCACCACTTTAATAGATGTATTAACCCCTAAACCGCCACACTCCCGCCTCGCAAACACTAGTTAAATTTTATTAACCCGTAATCTGCCGTCCCTAACATCGCGGACACCTACCTATCTTTATTAACCCCTAATCTGCCGACCCCAACGTCGCCGCTACTATATTAAATGAATTAACCCCAAAATCTATATATAACCCTAAATCCCCCAACTTAAATATAATTTAATTAAAACGAAATTAAATTACTACTATTAAATAAATTAATCCTATTTAAAACTAAATACTTACCTATAAAATAAACCCTAAGATAGCTACAATATAAATAATAATTACATTGTAGCCATCTTAGGGTTTATTTTTATTTTACAGGCAACTTTGTATTTATTTTAACTAGGTACAATAGTTATTAAATAGTTATTAACTATTTAATAACTACCTAGCTAAAATAAGTACAAAAGTACCTGTAAAATAAACCCTAACCTAAGTTACAATTACACCTAACACTACACTATAATTAAACTAATTACCTAAACTACCTACAATTAATTACAATTAAATTAAATAAACTAAATTACGGGAAAAAAACCCAGTAAATTACAGAAAATAAAAAAAGAATTACAAGAATTTTAACCCCTTAATGACCGAGGACGTGCAGGGTACGTCCTCAAAAAAAAAGGCAGTTAACGCCTGAGGACGTACCCTGCACGTCCTCGGTGTGGAAAGCAGCTGGAAGCGATCCTGCTTGCTTCCAGCTGCTTTCCGGTTATTGCAGTGATGCCTCGATATGGAGGCATCCTGCAATAACCTCACATGGCCATCCGATGCAGAGAGAGCCACTCTGTGGCCCTCTCTGCACCGGACATCGATGGCCGGTATCGTTGGTGGGTGGGAGCCGAATTGGGAGGCGGGTGGGCGGCCATCGGTGTGCCGCGTGACGCCAAGGGGGGCGGGATCGGGGGCGGTACCGTCAGGGGGCGCGCGTGCACGGAGGGTGGCGGGCGGGCGCGTGCACGGGGCGGGAGCGGGTGGGAACCTCTACACTACGGAAAATGTTTTAATAAAACTGGCCTAATCTTGTTTGTGCAAAAGCACAAAAAGTGATCGTGGAGGGGTGGGGGGGGGGGGGCTGGTTTTGTGTGTGGGGAAGCTACACTACAGAAACTTTTAACAAATTTAAAAAAAACCCATTTTTTCTTCTAAACTGGGTACTGGCAGACAGCTGGGAGCCAGTACCCAAGATGGCGCCAGTGGGAGGGGATAGAGCTGTTTGGGGGGGGATCAGTGAGGTTGGGGGCTAAGGGGGGATCGTACACAGCAGCATATGTAAATATGCTTAAAAAATCATTAAAAAAAATATATAGCTTTTATTTTAGTACTGGCAGACTTTCTGCCAGCAGACTTTCTGCCAGTACTTAAGATGGCGGGGACAATTGTGGGGTGGGGGAGGGAAGAGAGCTGTTTGGGAGGGATCAGGGGGTCTGATGTTTCAGGTGGGAGGCTGAGCTCTACACTAAATCTAATATTAACCCTGCAAGCTCCCTACAAGCTACCTAATTAACCCCTTCACTGCTAGCCATAATACACGTGTGATGCCCAGCAGCATTTAGCGGCCTTCTAAATACCAAAAAGCAATGCCAAAGCCATATATGTCTGCTATTTCTGAACAAAGGGGATCCCAGAGAAGCATTTACAACCATTTGTGCCATAACTGCACAAGCTGTTTGTAAATGATTTCAGTGAGAAACCTAAAATTGTGAATAATTTTACGTTTTTTTTTAATTTGATCGCATTTGGCGGTGAAATGGTGGCATGAAATATACCAAAATGGGCCTAGATCAATACTTGGGGTTGTCTACTACACTACACTAAAGCTAAAATTAACCCTACAAGCTCCCTACATGCTCCCTAATTAACCTCTTCACTGCTGGGCATAATACACGTGTGGTGCGCAGTGGCATTTAGTGGCCTTCTAATTACCAAAAAGCAACACCAAAGCCATATAAGTCTGCTATTTCTGAACAAAGGGGATCCCAGAGAAGAATTTACAACCATTTGTGCCATAATTGCACAAACTGTTTGTAAATAATTTCAGTGAGAAACCTAAAGTTTGTGAAAAAATTTGTGAAAAAGTGAACGATTTTTTTTTATTTGATCGCATTTGGCGGTGAAATGGTGGCATGAAATATACCAAAATGGGCCTAGATCAATACTTTGGGTTGTCTACTAAAAAAAAATATACACATGTCAATGGATATTCAGAGATTCCTGAAAGATATTAGTGATCTAATGTAACTAGCGATAATTTTGAAAAAAAAAATGTTTTGGAAATAGCAAAGTGCTACTTGTATTTATGGCCCTATAACTTACAAAAAAAGCAAAGAAGATGTAAACATTGGGTATTTCTAAACTCAGGACAAAATTTAGAAACTATTTAGCATGGTGTTTTTTGGTGGTTGTAGATGTGTAACAGATTTTGGGGGTCAAAGTTAGAAAAAGTGTTTTTTTTTCAATTTTTCCTCATATTTTATATTTCTTTTATAGTAAATTATAAGATATGATGAAAATAATGGTATCTTTAGAAAGTCCATTTAATGGCGAGAAAAACGGTATATAATATGTGTGGGTACAGTAAATGAGTAAGACGAAAATTACAGCTAACCACAAACACCGCAAAAATGTAAAAATAGCCTTGGTCCCAAACGGACAGAAAATGGAAAAGTGCTGCGGTCATTAAGGGGTTAAACAAATTACACCTAATCTAATCCCCCTAATAAAATAAAAAAGCCCCCCAAAATAATAAAATTCCCTACCCTATACTAAATTACAAATAGCCCTTAAAAGGGCCTTTTGCAGGACATTGCCCCAAAGTAATCAGCTCTTTCACCTGTAAAAAAAAATACAATACCCCCCAACATTAAAACCCACCACCCACACACCCAACCCTATTCTAAAACCCACCCAATCCCCCCTTAAAAAACCTAACACTACCCTCTTGAAGATCACCCTACCTTGAGACGTCTTCACGCAGCCGGGCACAAGTGGTCCTCCAGAGGAAGTCTTCATCCTATCCGGCCAGAAGAGGACATCCAGACCGGCAGAAGGCTTCATCCAGGCAGCATCTTATATCTTCATCTTTCCGGAGCGGAACGGGTCCATCTTCAAGACATCCGACGCAGAGCATCCTCTTCATCCGACGGACGACGACTGAATGACTGGTCCTTTAAGTGACGTCATCCAAGATGGCGTCCCTTGAATTCCGATTGGCTGATAGAATCCTATCAGCCAATCGGAATTAAGGTAGGAAAAATCCTATTGGCTGATGCAATCAGCCAATAGGATTGAAGTTCAATCTGATTGGCTGATCCAATCAGCCAATAGGATTTAGCTTGCATTCTATTGGCTGTTCCAATCAGCCAATAGAATGTGAGGTCAATCCTATTGGCCAATTGCATCCGCCAATAGGATTTCTATCAGCCAATCGGAATTCAAGGGACGCCATCTTGGATGACGTCACTTAAAGGACCAGTCATTCAGTCTTCGGCCATCGGATGAAGAGGATGCTCCGCGTCGGATGTCTTGAAGATGGACCCGCTCCACTCCAGAAGGATGAAGATAGAAGATGCCGCCTGGATGAAGCCTTCTGCCAGTCTGGATGTCCTCTTCTGGCCGGATAGGATGAAGACTTCGGACCCTCTGGAGGACCACTTGTGCCCGGCTGGGTGAAGACGGCTCAAGGTAGGGTGATCTTCAAGGGGGTAGTGTTAGGTTTTTTTAAGGGGGGGTTGAGTGGGTTTTAGAGTAGGGTTGGGTGTGTGGGTGGTGGGTTTTAATGTTGGGGGGTATTGTATTTTTTTTTTACAGGTGAAAGAGCTGATTACTTTGGGGCAATGTCCCGCAAAAGGCCCTTTTAAGGGCTATCTGTAATTTAGTATAGGGTAGGGAATTTTATTATTTTGGAGGGCTTTTTTATTTTATTAGGGGGATTAGATTAGGTGTAATTAGTTTAAAATTCTTGTAATTCTTTTTTTATTTTCTGTAATTTAGTGTTTTTTTTTTCATAATTTAGTTTATTTTATTTAATTGTAATTAATTGTAGGTAGTTTAGGTAATTAGTTTAATTATAGTGTAGTGTTAGGTGTAATTGTAACTTAGGTTAGGGTTTATTTTACAGGTACTTTTGTACTTATTTTAACTAGGAAGTTATTAAATAGTTAATAACTATTTAATAACTATTTTACCTAGTTAAAAATAAATACAAAGTTGCCTGTAAAATAAAAATAAAACCTAAGCTAGCTACAATGTAACTATTAGTTATGTTGTAGCTATCTTAGGGTTTATTTTATAGGTAAGTATTTAGTTTTAAATAGGAATAATTTATTTAATTGTAGTAAATTTATTTAGATGTATTTAAATTATATTTAAGTTAGGGGGGTGTTAGGGTTAGGGTTAGACTTAGGTTTAGGGGTTAATAAATTTATTATAGTGGCGGCGACGTTGGCGGCAGCAGATTAGGGGTTAATAAATTTAATATAGTTGCAGTGACGTTGGGGGGGCAGATTAGGGGTTAATAAATATAATGTAGGTGTCTGCGATGTTGGGGGCAGTAGATTAGGGGTTCATAAGTATAATGTAGGTGTCGGCGGTGTCCGGAGGTGCAGATTAGGGGTTAATAATTATAATGTAGGTGTCAGCGATAGTGGGGGCGGCAGATTAGGGGTTAATAAGTGTAAGATTAGGGGTGTTTAGACTCTGGGTTCATGTTTGGGTATTAGGTGCAGACATAAATTTCATTTTCCCATATGAAACAATGGGGCTGCGTTAGGAGCTGAACGCTACTTTTTAACAGGTTTTTTTTCAGTCAACTCAGCCCCATTGTTTCCTATGGGGAAATCGTGCACAAGCACGTTTTGCCAGTTTACAGCTACCATAAGCAACGCTGGTATTACAGTGAGATGTGGAGCTAAATTTTGCTCAACGCTCACTTTTCTGAGGCTAACGCCGGCTTGAAGAAAACCTGTAATACCAGTGTTGGCTTAAGTGAGCGGTAAGAAAAAAAGCCTCGTTAGCACCGCACAGCCTTACCGACAAAAACTGGTAATCTAGGCGTATGATTGTAAAATAGATAAAAGCATATCTACAAATAGAAGTCCTAAATCTACTGCTATGTCTAAAATATATAAATATATTGTGAATAAAGCTTACATTTCATTGAATACTATACTGTAGATTGTAAACTCTTTTGGAACATGATCTCCCTTCTCTTGTATTAATTTGTCTTGTTTTGTTTAATTTCTTTTATGTATCTGTATTTTATTTAACCACAAATCAGTGTTGTTGTATACTTCTGTTAATTTACACAGCTCCACAGAATTTGGTGAAGCTGTACAAATATATAATATTTTTTTACTAAATTGTATAAGGAAGACCTGAGAGATTATATTATACTTGCAGATTTAGTGAATTAAGACCACTGTGTTTTCTAAATGCAACTCTTTATACTGTGGTCTGTGCCTAAAGAGTGTATACAACCACAGACATAATGTGCTTTATTGTAAAGCAGACATTAGATGATACTTGAACTAGTTTACAGCATCATTAAAGGGACACTCAAGTCAAAATTATTTTATTTAATTTTATTTTTATTTTATTTATTTAATTAATAAGTTTCATTATTCAGATAGAGCACACAAATTTACACAAATTTCCAATTCACTTCCATTAACTAAATGTACACAATATTTTATATGCAAACTTTCTGAGGCACCAACAACTATTGAGCATGTGCAATAATTCACAAAATATACGTATATGCATTTTGTCACATGATGCAGAGGGAGGGAAATTAGAAGTAACTTTAAAATTTGTTATAAAGTAGTGCCCTTGCATTGACTTTTTATGTTGCATTTATTGGTTATGATGTTCTATTGTGTTAAGTGGTCCTTTAACTGCTAACTGAAATGCTTTCCCTACTGAGAGATAAAAAATAACGCATGGTAAGATTATTTAATTATTCCTACTAAAACCAGCTTTATTTTGGAGAGTTGTGGCGATAGCTTCAAAATAAAGAACAACTTATGTGCATTTATCCTATTAAACAAGATATTTACAAATTCCTTGAGGCTATAGTTTTGATTGCCTCGCCTACCATTGTGATACCCAGGTAGCCAATGAGACTGCAAATAGGGCAAATATTGTTTAGGAAGAATAAAATCAATATGTTGAACACTTACAGCATGTAGGAATTTTCCAGCAATTCGGGCTTTCTGTAGGCATTGGCTTATCCTTGATTTATCCACAAGCTGTAAGACACTCTGTACTGTTCCAGTCTCCTCACTCCGCACAGCTCTCTGATGAAGAAAGTTATTAATGAGTGACAAAGAGACAAAAGAATGTACCGTACTGGCAGGGGATAATGACAAAGTGACACGGATACAGACACCTCATATGAGAGCACAGGAACATCCGTAGACAAGGACACAAATACCCTGTGTGTAGATAGCTAAACTCACTGAAACAAAGAGAGAGGGGAAAATGGTAAAAAGACACTGGGACAGAGACACAGACACCAGTAAATGTAAACCAGTTAGGACGATGCACAGACATTGTATCATTGCATATATGGGAGGAAGTAAAGTATTAATCAAATGCTGCAAAACTGATCAATGCCTGCACCAGCATAGCCAACACTCATAATGCAGCAAACAAAATGGTAAAATGTTATACTGGATAATTTACATGAAGCCAATGTAAGAATACACCATAATATGTATAGATTGTCTAGCTGGCTAAGGTTTAAATACACACAGAAATCAGGTTTTATAATGCATTTAAAAATCTCATTTTAAACGGTAGAAAACAAATTTGTGTCTGATTTGTTTGTTATTATATCCTATGCACACTCTGCATAGGATATAATAACTTTGACCATCTAACTAGAAACTGTACAGTGATATTTTCTCTATATCTAGCAGTAATATAGAAACACCTAGCTCCATCTTTTATATTTAAGAAAAAATGGAAAACTGCTGGACAATTTCTGCTCAAACTGTTTAAAGCTGTACCAGATGTGCATAAAAAATGTAACTACTAATTTTAAAAATCAGTATTTTTGTCCACCAATTATGATAATTGTAAGATGCTCATGCACACGCATGATAAATCGTGTGAGAGTCCCATGAACATTTTAAAAAATCAATCCCAAAAACATTAGAAGAGCTGTGGTTAACTGTTTTCCGAAAAACAAAAAAGTTGCACAAAGCACTTAAAAAATACATTACAAAGTACAGTTACACTCATATTAACACTGTCTAATAAAAATTATTTTAAAAAAAATATTGCAAAGAAAAAGTTATAAGGGCTCAAAAAAGTCAGACAAAGGACTTTAACATAGAGATACATACATATATATTGCTAAAGATGTATATGTATGTATATATATATATCTGTACATAAATATTAATGTATTTATATGTGTATATATGTATTTACAGTCATATATACACATATAAAACATTAATATATATGTACACACATATAGACATATATATAAGTGCATTAGAACTGTTTGCCATTAAGTAGATGAAAATATGATAAAACATATTAATACAATATACATATGTAATAAAGATTTTATGCATTTACTGTAAATGTTTGACATTTGCTAATGTGAATATGCTATGTTGCTTGCGCGATGGTTTTTTTTTCAACAATTTTTTTTCCTCCATTGACTTCTATGAGGAATGCAAAAAAATGTGATGGTGTTTTGGGGCATTTCTCTTTTTTTTCTGCATTGATTTCTATGGGGGAATACATGCACGCGCACGTAAAAAAGTTAAGTTAGGTTTTCCGCACTATTCGGGTTAATGCTAGCGCATTTTGGAACTTGTAATATGAGCACAACCTGACTAGTGCAAAAGCTTAACTCTAGCTGAGTTTTTGTGATAGCGGGAAAAAAATACCGCTCCACTTGTAATCTAGCATTATGTTGGTTAAGGCAGCTGTGTGCAACTGTGTTGAAGGCTTAAAAATATAGGCCATGCAAATGAAGAAACAAACTACTTGCATGTTAATACATTGCATATAATTATACAATAGTATAATGTATGTGTGTGTAATGTGAATGTGTGTGTTGTTTTTGTAATAAATGTGTGCATGTGTAATGTGTGTTTGTGTAGTGTGTGTGTTGTATCTGTAATGTATGTGTGTTTGTGTAAAGTGTGTGTGTAATGTGTGTATATTAGTATATGTGTGCGTGTAATGTGTGTTGTTTGTGTAATGTATGTGTGTTTGTATATGAGTGTGTGTGTATAATGTGTGTATGTGTGTTGTTTGTGTAATGTATGTGTGTTTGTATATGAGTGTGTGTGTATAATGTGTGTATGTGTGTTGTTTGTGTAATGCATGTGTGTTTGTATATATGTGTGTGTAATGTGTGTATGTGTGTGTTTATGTAATGTATGTGTGTTTGTATATGTGTGTGGGTGTAATGTGTGTGTGATGTTTGTGTAATGTATGTGTGTTTATGTGTGAGGGCATAATGTATGTGTGTGTGTTGTTTGTGTAAAGTATGTGTGTTTGTGTAATGTGTGTATGTGTAATGTGTGTGTGTGTTTGTGTAATGTATGTGTGTTTATGTGTGAGGGCGTAATGTATGTGTGTGTGTTGTTTGTGTAAAGTATGTGTGTTTGTGTAATGTGTGTATGTGTAATGTGTGTTTGTTTGTGTAATGTATGTGTGTATATGTGTGTGCGTGTAATGTGTGTATATGTGTTGTTTGTGTAATGTGTGTGTGTAATGTATGTGTAATGTATGTGTGTTTACTTATGTGTGTGTGTGTGTAGAATGTGCGTGTGTTTTTAACTGAATATCTTTAGAACTTAAACTGTGTAGAATTTAAACTGTAATTTTTAAAGTACAGTGTAATGAATCAGTGATATAAAAGGAGAAGGTAAAATGGATAAAAGTCGTCTTGGCATACGTTGCTGGTGAACAGGGCTGTGATCTTGGCTTTCTGCAGGCATCTTCCAACCTTCTGATCCTGAATCACTGTTTGGTCCAAAGGCTCCATTCAAGCTCTGGGAACATAAAGCTTTTCAATATATCACCTTCAAAACATCTTAATGAAGAGACAATATAATACTATCCCCAAAGTGAAGTAGAATCCACACTGATGTGCACAAGGGCACAGATCTACTTTCCATGATGAATCATACCTGTGATGTTGGCAGTCCCTGTAACTTCACAAAACGCTCCCCTTTCCCTGACTAATAGAAGTGTCAGTTGTCTGTATCTTTCCTTTCACTTTCATGCATCATTAACCTACTTGTAACTACTTTGTATCGTCTCCCCCCTCAGACACCTGTTGTACCCCAAGGACCTGGCTGTGTCTATGATCCGCTCCTCACAAAGTTACATTTCTCTCTCTATAACACACACATCTCTCAGCTGCTCTTCTTCTAACAGGGGAGGGGATCATATAGCAATAATAATTGAGGTGTAGTTCAGGGGAGGTATAGGGTGTCCAAAAGGAGGGGGGCTATTACTGGCATGTGGGATATTTTACCTGCACTTATTGTGCTTGTGGTTTGCAGAACTGCCTCCACCCACCTGCTATTAATTCTAAGCAGCCCTGCTCCGTTAAACAGAGAGATCGTGTAACTACATAGCTAGATCTGTGTCACATTCAAGTCATTAATGAAATGAGACACACTTACAGCACTTTGGGCAAAGGTCATTGGTAATAAAGGCCTTCCATAACTCTCAGAGGGAATGACAGATAGGTGGAAGAACAGTAGAAGATTAAAATGAGACAGGAAAATGACACATCCAATAGATACATGGGTGGTGAACCTTTGTGAGTGCGTGAGCCCAAATTGGCAATACTCTTACTAAACATTCTCTCTTATGACCATGGTACCTATTGAAAAATTTAAAGGACATAAAAACATTAAATAAATATATCAACAACTATACAGCTGATATGTAGAATGGATTAATAAGAAAAAATATTTTATTAAGTACTACAACTGCAGACATTGAAAACAAGCAGTACGGTTGTAGTCAAGAGGTTTAGTGCGCACCAAAAGTGCCATTGTGTGCACTAGTGCCATAGGTTTTCGACTCCTGCAACTGACTCAGTGTGAGGCTCAGATAAATAAGATAACTCTGAATGCTAAAGTGTCCTAGTGGTCTACTCTGGAAACAAACATGGCTGAGGGCCCTTCCAAGTACTGCAGATATAATGCACAATTTGTGACCCAATACACTAAAGCAAGGGGGAACAAACTTGCACACAGATAGGGTTTGATTTGAGAATATCACCTGTAAAAAACAGGTAATTAATAAGTGCCTCAGTAATATAACCATGCCATAGGGATACACTCAGTAGGGTTAGCTGTTTAAATGTTGCAGTCAACTAGTTACTGAAATGCTGCAAACAGAATGTATGCATCATTAAAATGCTGCATGGCCAGAAGGTTGCACAGGATTGGTGTCTCTCTAAGAGTCTGATGATCAAAAAGCTCTCCGGCATGGAGAGAAATCAGGCAAAACCTTTGGGGCTTTTTGAGCATTATATTGTAATGTATGTGTCTCTGCTTCACATCCAAAACCTGCATAGCTAAATAAACAGCTATCAAGCTAAAATGTGCAGTTTTAAAACTCTTTTGGGGACCTCAATGTACTAACGAGATGCTTTAGATAGTCTCGCCAGACCAGGGAGTTAGATCCCTGACCCTTGGTACCAGAGATGACAGCAATAATAAGGTCTAAACCCCCTATTCCATCCTCCGTACTGTAGACCACCTTTTATCTATATAAATAAGACAACACACAAACATTGGGAGAAAAAGACCGGTCACGGTCCACGTTTATTAAAATAAACCATTTCACAAGTGCCTTACTCAAATTAACCTAACATCAAACTTGGCAACAAGTTCGTAATCATAACACCTCACCCTAACCTAGCCCCTACTAGCAGATGGTCCAGGCCCCTTCCGATGCCTGCAGCGTGACACCCGGCTGTACACACCCAATGGCACGCAGAGAGAGCTGTGATGTTAAGAGGTATTCGGCCCGCATCCGCAAGGGAGAGGACCCCCAGGCCGGCGCCTGGCAGGCGTAACCCCTCCCTTATTTCTGGACCGTCACTCTTTTCTCTCCGTGCCCGCTCCCAAGGGCCTTGACCACCCGCCACAAGGGCCAAGCGTCCTCTTGCCGCCAAACTAAAGCCAACAGGAACCTATTACCTACGTAAACAATATAACAATATAAACAACAAATTATACTTTTTTTTTTTTTAAACTAACTTAAATAACCCTCAGTAAAGCGCCCCTGACGTCCTTCAGGAACAAGTCCAACCCAACGTCCGTCAGGTGGATCCCATCAGGCCTGAATAGGTCCTTTCTGTCGGCCGTGATATTTTTGTGCCGGATCACGAAGCCCCCCAGGGCCGTGACCGTCCTTCCCATCTCCCTGTTGACCTTTTTACGCACATTATATGCCGCTTTCTCAGTGACGATGTGTCGCCATTGCAGTCGAGCAACCACATTTGACCAACCTAAAGTCACATCCTTCAGCACAAATAAGAGGAGCCCACCGTCTGCCAACCGGACGTGCTCCGCCCGGACTCCCCCGTTCCCTTTCACCTTGGACAACGCCACCAGCTCGCCCACTCTAAGTGCCCCCGCGAATGCCATCGCAAAGGCCGCCCAAAAGAGCAACTCCTCGTAATCAGATGTGCACACAGAGCACAAACCTAACGCTAGTAGCCGCAGCCTGCCCAGTGTGATAGGTTCCCTCCAGTCCTTTGCCCGGGGGGCAAGCCTACCCCACCCCTTCAGCACCTTCCTGACCAGGAAAGCGCCGGAGTGATCCGCATAACCCAACGCCTTGTTGAAGAAGGCTATCGCAGATAGCCTCCCCCCTGCGCCAGCCCTACTGACCCCTTCACGTCTTAGCTGCGCCAACCATTCTAACACCTGCATCCTCGAAGCCCCCCGTACCTGTACACCCTTCTGCTAACAGAAAGCTTCCCATCTGTTCCAGTGGCTCACGTATGCCGACCAGGTCCTCAGTGCCAAAGATGCCTTTACTAAGGGAAGGATGCTCGCCCAATCTTCAACAACTGGCGGGCACGTTAGACCTTCTTTTGCCGCCTTGGGTGCTGCTTCCCTAAACTGCCCCCAATTAAATCGAGAGAGTGCATCAGCTATAACGTTCTGCACTCCCAGGACGTGTGCAAGCAGCGCAACACCAGGTGCTTCAAGTAGCAAACCACAGCCGGCGATGACGCGGACAACCTGTTAATGGCGTACACTACACTCAGGTTATCTGTCCAGAATACCACCGATCTGTTCGCCAACCTTTCTCCCCAAATTTCGACGGCCACCACAATTGGAAATAGCTTCAGCAGGGTAAATTTTTTTGTACAACCTGCCTCCACCCATTCCCGTGGCCATGGAGCAGCGCTCCATTCGCCATTAAGGTATGCCCCATACCCGAAGCTACCCGCTGCATCTGTGAACAGGTGCAACACATGGTTCGATACGGGAGGGCGCCTCCATAGGCACAACCCATTAAAATTCTCTAGGAAGCTGTCCCATACCGCCAGGTCCTCTTTCACCTCGGACGTGACGCGGGCCCAATTCACCTGACCTGTCGGGCCTTTCAGTTGACCCTCCAATCTATGGTTAAAGACCCTTTCCATAGGAATGACCCTTCCCGCAAAATTCAGAAGTCCCAGTAATGACTGCACCTCCCTGATGGGCACTCGGTCCCGTCTCCTGACCGCCCACACCAAAGATAACATGCGTGTTACCTTATCCTGTGGTAACCTGCATATTGCCTGTCTATTTCTATCCCCAGGAAAGTAAGGCACGTGCAAGGACCCTGCGTTTTATCATCTGCCAGCGGAACCCCGAATCGTGCCATCATATCCTTCATAACGTCCATGAGCTGTTCGCAATCCGCACAACCAGCTCTTCCTACCAATAGAAACTCATCCAGGTAGTGGGCCACTGCCCCCCACCAGAAGCCTTGTGTACCACCCAATGAAGGAATGAGCTAAAGCATTCAAACAGCGAACAGGACAGTGAGCAACCCATAGGTAAGCACCTGTCCACATAGCACAACCCCTCGAACTTCATGCCCATTAGCCTGAAAGCTGAGGGGTGTAATGGCAGTAGCTGGAAAGCTGACTCTATGTCCAGCTTTGCCAACAGCGCACCCGGCCCACATGCCCTGACTATGTCCAGCGCCTTATCAAACGACTGATAATGGACCGAACTCAGCTCCGGGTCAATAGCGTCGTCAACCGACCCCCCTTTTGGAAAGGATAGGTGATGTATCAACCTGAACTTCCCTTCCTCCTTCTTGGGCACAACCCCCAAAGGTGAGATCACCAGATCTTCCAATGGGCATACCGAGAATGGACCGGACACCCTGCCCAGAGCCACCTCCTTAGCCAACTTCTCCCTCACCACGTGCGGGAATTCGTAGGCCGTTTTTAAGTTCCTATGCACCGGTGAACCCACAACCCTCCCTGTTACAGGGATACGAAAAACCCCCTCCAACCCCGCTCGGAGCAGCTCCACTGCCTCCCGGTCAGGGTAATTCACCAGCCATATTAACATGGCCGGCAACTTAAGCAGGGTTGGTGCCCTTGACCGCAACTCCTGGCTTGGGAGCTGATTTGATCTGGCCCTTCTTCTTTCTCCTCCCGCACTCGGTTCTTGGGTGGGGCCCCGCACAGAATTTGCAGATGTGGCGAAAGGAGCAGCTGCTTCCCCTGTCACACTGCTTCTCTTGGAATTTCCAGCATTCCCTACCTCGCCTACCCGGCCGCGGACCCTGTCGCGGCTGGCCTTGGCGCGCTATCCCGGGGGAGGGGGCACCTCCCTCCAACCCCAGTTTTGACCACAAAAATCTTGTGTGCCAAAATGTAGCAAGGGGTTACCCACCATCTTCCTTCTAAAGGCCATGTCATACTCACGCCATGCGCCTTCCTTAAATCTTGTTTGGATATCCTCAATAGTATCCTGATACTTAAACAGGTTATGGCCCTGCAAGGGCCACCTGTCCACGTAGCATGCGGCGAAGACCCGAAAGCATTTCAGCCATTCCTCGTAGGTCTCCGGCTTGCGCACTTTCTTTGGCCCTGAACCGTCCAGGGCCCTTTCTTTTGCCCTAAAGGCATCCAGGGAGAGGTCAAACACGTTCACGTATTTACCCTCCTGAATCTTCTTTACTACTTTCATTTTCAGATGGCCGTAAAGGGAGTGTACTAGGCAAGGGTAAGTGTCCCCCTGCGCCGCCACTTTACGCGGCACCGGGCCAGTCAGGGCTATATTGCCCCCAGGCCCAAGCGCCCCCGTAACCTCGATTGCCTGTCCTTTAGTGCCTGCCCTATCCTTCGCATGAGCCGCTGCCATCTTTTTTATCCATTCTGAACATTCTGCACTGTCTTCTACCCACTAACCCAAGGTCTTCCCCACTCTCTGAACCTGACTCACTCGTTGAAGACCCCGTGTCAGTGTGCATAGTGTCAGGTGCATGGCACTCACCGGTTCCTGGCGTCTCTGGCCCTGCTGGCACTTGCGGCGCTGCTTCCATCTGATCTCTGCTGGGCCCTGCAACCACTAGGGGACCTGACAAACCAGTTGCCATCTCTGCTGCTGTATTTCCACAAACCTGTTGGGACAAAATAACTTGGGGAGTACTCCGGTCTGCAGAAGGTGCATCAACCGAGGCACCCACCCTCATACCCCCTTGCCCCACTCCAGCATTCATACCCAATGCGACAGCCACAGCACTTCTAATAACCTCTTCCTGAGCAGGGCCTTCCCAGGCTTTGTCACTAAACCCAGGATGAGCATTGGCTCTGTTAACCTCACGCAGCGCAGCTTCTACTGCCCTCCTAATAGTGTCTTCACTCACACCACTATGCATCTGCACACCATCATACTGCCTTTCACTCCGCTCATATGCCAGCTCCCCTCGTCTCATGCAGTCCTCAGACACAAACTGATCCCTTTGCACAGCACCATGCATTATAACCGCATGTTCCAACCCCCTGTGTAAATCATAATCCATGCGGCCTACCGACCTGTACACCGGCCTCTTAGGAGGCCCTCTAATGCCCCTTGCACCCTCACCTGCTAATGTGAGTCTACGTGTGCCACATACTTCCTCCATTGCGCTCGCCTGCGCACTAGTGCCTGGCCTCTCACTCGGACCCCCAACTGCGCCACGCACTACCGCCACAGCATCCGGACCTGCACCCTGCTGCCTCTCACCACTCACTCCCGGTAAGTGCTCCTGCCCTCGCACAGCGCTCCCCTTTGATGCCCCCTCCGCGACCGGTAGCCTCCCCAAGTTACCTGGGCTGCTCCGCGTGGGGCCTTCTGTTTGCCTATGTTCCGCTTCCCAAGATGGCGGCCTCGATCCTCCTCCCCCTCTGATGAACTTGTGGAGGAGGAGATCTCGCGCGAGCCGCCATCAGAGGGAGGCCCTGCCGCTGCACACTCTGCGTCAAGCTTAGTCGGCCTAGCATCCCCGGCCCCACCACCGGCCGCACCGGCAGCAACCTGGCCCAGCACTGGGCCCGAAAGGGCCATAGCAGTAGAAAGTGACTGTGCTAGGGCCAGGACTGCCGCCATGGCCGCCGGAGGCAAGGCCGCAAACGGGCCCAACAGGCCTTCTCCCCCAACACCTAACTGCTGCCCCACGAGGTCCAAATCTCCCTGCCGGCCCTTTGAGCCAATACTGGGCCCAGTCTGCCCTGCAGTGAGGTGCTCGCTTTGTCCCTGAGGCTGCTGCCCCACATTTGGGCCTACTTCAACCCCTCTACAATCCGGGGCCTGTGCACTGGGGCCAGCCCCCCCATTTCTTCCCATTTCCTTTATTAAATCTCCTGGTGGGTGGATTTTTTTGTGGTGTGGGGGGTACCAGTTCCTCAGACTCAGGCTCCTCTCTCTGTCTTGCAGGCCCTTTCTTCCTGGCAGCCATCTCAACCACCTGCCTGTATCTTTTGGGAGGCAAAGACTTCCTCCTGGATCTCTCCATCTTCCAATCTTCCCTAGGATCTCAGAAAAACCTTCTCCTTGAAGTCTGGAAACCGAAAGAGGCTGAACACACGGCTGCAGGACCCTATAAAGGTAAGAACAAACACCGCCTCCCAACCTGCAACATTGTAACAAAACACATCCTAGCATTTCTCCAGACTTCAAGTTGGTAATCCCTTAATGTTGTTACAGGCCCACTAGAGGGCCTTCCACTCTCACTTGCTGTGCTCTAACCCTATTCACATACCTCTAGCCCTACTTCAAAGTTTTTAAAATGATGGAAACATAATTTTTAAAGCACCATTTTGAATATCACATTTTCTATGTTAATATTTTTGCAAGATACGTTAAAATCAAAGTTATATTTATGCACTGGAAATTATTTACAGCATTACAAAACATCTGCATGCTAAATAAATATTTTAAAACATTTTGCTTTATCAATTAGACAGATAAAAATTCTATTTTTATCTGTCTATTTTTTAGGCCTGACTTACCCATTAGGCACAGTGCCTAGGGCTGAGTCATTTTTAGGGGCCCACCAAAACAATTTTTTGGGATTGAATAAAATATTAATTTTTTTCTTAAATCATAAAAAAATGAAGATATGGTAAGTTCCTCGTGGCTTGTGCAGACAGAAACTGTGACTTCTCTTCGTAGAATGTTTGATCCTGCCACTATGACAGTGCTTTGCTCTTATGCTTTAGAGAGGTGATATCCTTAGTGCGAGCAAATGCAGCGTGAAACTGGCGCTAATTGTGAGAAAGGTAAGCGCTGTACAGTGCTGCCCTCTCTTCTCATGTTTAACAAATGGGGGCGCTAAAGTGCCAAGGGCCTATGAAAGTCTTGTTGCAGGCCTGGCTCCTGCTAATATCAGCCAACCACTGTGCGACATGTAACAATGTCAGGGTGCAGTGACACACATGGATACATAAGTGGACTTTGTGCCTGCTCCTTGGGAATTTGAAGCAATTTGGAACAACAACAAAAGCAAAGATGCAGAGGAAAAATGCTGTGGAGTTTATCATCGAAGGAGAAAATACTGTGGATCATTTAAGGTTTAGAAGAAGATTCTGCAGAAGATGATGGGATTTGCTCCTAGTGATATTGAATACAGTTTTGCTGTGACCCCTGAAAGAATTTACCAAGTAGTATAATTTACCTCTATTGCTTTATTTGAACGTTGTTTTAAAGGGACAGTCTACTCCAGAATGTTTATTGTTTAAAAAGAAGGATAATCCCTTTATTACCCATTCTCTAGTTTTGCATAACCAACACGGTTATATTAATATACTTTTTACCTCTGTGATTACCTTGTATCTAAGTCTCTGCAGACTGCCCCCTTTTTTCAGTTCTTTTGACAGACTTGCATTTTAGCCAATCAGTGCCCTCTCATAAGTAACTCCACGGGCGTGAGCACAATATTATCTATATGGCTCACATTAACTAATATCCTCTAGCTGTGAAAAACTGTCAAATGCATTGAAATAAGAGGCGGCTTTCAAGGGCTTAGAAATTAACATATGTTTAGCTTTAAACTAAGAATACCAAGAGAACAAAGCAAATGTGATGATAAAAGTGAATTGAAAAGTTCTTTAAAATTGCATGCCCTATCTGAATCATGCAAGTTTATTTTTGAATTTACTGTCCCTTTAAGAATTTTACTTTGCTAAAGAATGAGAAGAAAATAACAAATTTAAGAATATGAGAACTGACCAAATGGACCTCTAATACGGTTTATGTTGATATATATAATGAATATGTTGTAATGAAAACTATAGACGCTTCCCTATATCAGTACTGCATTGTTATAGACAGAGAATTTTTTTGTAAAGATAATGATGGAATTAAAGGACTACTCATTGCAGTAGAATTGCATAATAAAAAGACAAGGCAATAACACCTACTCTGAATTTGAAATAAACAGTAGATTTTTTCTGATAATTTTATTTTTTCTCCCACTTTCCGGCCCCCCCTGTATCATGTGACAGACATCAGCCAATCACAGACTAGTATGGATCTTGTTCCCCAGAAATTGTGCATATAAAAAATGCATGCTCTATCTGAATCACAAAAGTTTATTTTGACTTGAGTGTCCCTTTAAGGACATCAATACTGGTAAAATAAAGTATATTCCCAATTCTATGGTGTTGTTTGATATGCTGGTCAGACTAAAACTTGTGGGAACTGGGGGACACTGGTCATTTTGCAAAAGATAACCCGACACGTATACCCCTCTATCCGCAATCCCCCCTCTCACTCCTAATAATAAATATATTAACCCCTATACCGCCGCTCCCAGACCCCGCCGCCAGCTACATATGTTTTACCCCCTAATCTGACCCCCCTACACCGCCGCCAGCTACATTAAATGTTTTACCCCCTAATCTGACCCCCTTACACCGCCGCCACCTATATTAAAATTATCAACCCTAATCTAATCCCCCTACACCGCCGCCACCTATATTAAATTTATTAACCCCTAAAATACTAAAATTTCCCTACCCTAAACTAAATTACAAATAGCCCTGAAAAGGGCCTTTTGTGGGGCATTGCCCCAAAGTAACCAGCTCTATTACCAGCCCTTAAAAGGGCCTTTTGCAGGGCATTGTCCCAAAGTAATCAGCTCTTTTACCTGTAATCTAATCCCCCTACACCGCTGCCACCTATATTAAATATATTAACCCCTAATCTGACCCCCTACATCGCCGCCACTTATATTAACTATATTAACCCTAATTATATTAGGGTTAATATAGTTGATATACCGTAGTTATTATATTATATATATTAACTATATTAACCCTATCTAACTCTAACACCCCTAACTTAATTATTATTAAAATAAATCTAAATAATATTAATAATATTAACTAAATTATTCCTATTTAAAACTAAATACTTATAAAATAAACCCTAAGATAGCTACAATATAATTAATAATTACATTGTAGCTATTTTAGGGTTTATATTTATTTTACAGGTAACTTGGTATTTATTTTAACTAGGTACAATAGCTATTAAATAGTTAATAACTATTTACTAGCTACCTAGTTAAAATAATTACCAAATTACCTGTAAAATAAATCCTAACCTAAGTTACAAATACACCTACACTATCAATAAATTAATTAAACTACAAATATCTAAACTAAAATACAATTAAATACACTAAACTAAATTACAAAAACAAACAAACACTAAATTACAAAAAATAAAAAAAGATTACAAGAATTTTAAGCTAATTACACCTAATCTAAGCCCCCTAATAAAATAATAAAGCTCTTTTACCAGCCCTTAAAAGGTCTTTTTGCGGGGCATTGCCCCAAAGTAATCAGCTCTTTTACCTGTAAAAAAAAATAGAATACCCCCCCAACCCCCCCTTAAAAAAAACTATCACTAACCCCCTGAAGATCTCCCTACCTTGAGTCGTCTTCACCCAGCCGAGCCGAAGTCTTCATCCAATCCAGGCGATGTGGTCCTCCATCCAGGCGATGTCTTCATCCAAGCGGCAAAGAAGAGGTCTTCTATCCGGCCGATGTCTTCCTCCAAGCGGCATCTTCGATCTTCTTTCTTCCAGCTCCATCTTCAGACCTCTGACGCGTAACATCCAGCTGCCCCGACGGACTAACGAAGAATAAATCAGCCAATCGGATTTTTCCTACCTTAATTCCGATTGGCTGATAGAATCCTATCAGCCAATCGGAATTCGAGGGACGCCATCTTGGATGACGTCATTTAAAGGAACCTTCATTCGTCGTTAGTCCGTCGGGCCAGCTGGATGTTCCGCGTAGGAGGTCTGAAGATGGAGCCGGAAGAAAGAAGATAGAAGATGCCACTTGGAGGAAGGCATCGGCCGGATGGAAGACCTCTTCTTTGCTGCTTGGATGAAGACATCGCCCGGATGGAAGACCTCTTCTTTGCTGCTTGGATGAAGACATCGCCCGGATGGAGGACCACATTGCCCGGATTGGATGAAGACTTCAGCTCGGCTGGGTGAAGACGAATCAAGGTAGGGAGATCTTCAGGGGGTTAGTGATAGGTTTTTTAAGGGGGGTTTGGGTGGGTTAGAATAGGGGTATGTGGGTGGTGGGTTGTAATGTTGGGGGGTATTCTATTTTTTTTTTACAGGTAAAAGAGCTGATTACTTTGGGGCAATACCCCGCAAAAAGCCCTTTTAAGGGCTGGTAAAAAAGATGATTACTTTGTACTTTAGTATAGGGTAGGGAATTTTTTTTATTTTGGGGGGCTTTATTATTTTATTAGGGGGCTTAGATTAGGTGTAATTAGCTTAAAATTCTTGTAATCTTTTTTTATTTTTTGTAATTTAGTGGGGTTTTTTTTGTAATTTAGTTTAGTGTATTTAATTATATTTTAGTTTACATAATTGTAGTTTATTTAATTAATTTATTGATAGTGTAGGTGTATTTGTAACTTAGGTTAGGATTTATTTTACAGGTAAATTGGTAATTATTTTAACTAGGTAGCTATTAAATAGTTATTAACTAATTAATAGCTATTGTACCTAGTTAAAATAAATACCAAGTTACCTGTAAAATAAATATAAACCCTAAAATAGCTACAATGTAATTATTAATTATATTGTAGCTATCTTAAGGTTTATTTTATAGGTAAGTATTTAGTTTTAAATAGGAATATTTTAGTTAATAAGATTAATATTATTTAGATTTATTGCAATAATAATTAATTTAGGGGTGTTAGAGTTAGATAGGGTTAATATAATTAATATATATAATATAATAACTATATTAATTATTAACTATATTAATAATATATATAATATAATAACTATATTAACTATATTAACCCTAATATAATTAGGGTTAATATAGTTAATAGAGGTGGCGGCGGTGTAGGGGGATTAGATTAGGGGATTATATATTTAATATAGATGGCAGCGGTGTAGGGGGATTAGATTAGGGGTTAATAATTTTAATGTAGGTGGCGGCGGTGTAGGGGGATCACATTAGGGGGTTAGACATTTAATGTAGGTGGCGGCGGGGTCCGGGAGCGGCGGTTTAGGGGTTAAACACTTTATTAGGGATTGCGGCGGGGGATCGCGGTTGACAGGTAGATAGACATTGCGCATGCGTTAGGTGTAAGGTTTTATTTTGCAGCCAGTTTAGGGAGTTACGGGGCTCCAATACTCAGCGTAAGGCTTACTATGCCTGCAATTTGTGGCGAGGTGAAAATGGAGTAAGATTTCTCAATTTTCGCCACGTAAGTCCTTACGCTGTATATTGGATACCAAACTGCGCTGGTTTGGTATACCTGTCTATGGGCCAAAAAACTACGGCCGAAGGCAGAAATATACGAGCGTAACTTCTAGGTTACGCCGTATATAGGATACCAAACCAGCGCAAAATTTGGCATCACCGGCTTTTGCGGGCGACGATTTTTATCGGATCGTGGCGTAGGGTTACAGCTTTAAGAACTGACAAGTCATATGCAAACAAAATGAAAAGTTTTAACAATCCTTTTGATTTGACACATAAAAATCCTGTAATAGAAAATGATAAATGTACAGAAAATACTGCTCAGACAAATGAGGATGATCTCCAGAAACTTCTACTGTTGCTAAAGAAAGTTTGCCAATTGTCTCAGATACTGAGCAACCCTTGGGCAGGCAGACAGTGTAATTTTTGCAACTGCAGGTAGCTGTGTCCAACAGCCAAACTGAGGGCCCATCAAGTGCAACAAGTTTAATTTCTCTGAATCCTCTATTACAAATGAGCAACATATTGGAGCATGGGGTGACTCAGAGATCCCAGCAGAGTCTGTGACATCTGCTGAATTTTAATTGGACAGCAACTGTAGTGGTGGAGATAAGAGATTTCCCTATATCACACTCTCAGGCTAATGTACGTACGAAGGAGGATGGGGAAGAGGAAGAAATCTGTATGTTTATTGATTTGAAAATCAATAAAAGAAAGGATATTGAGGAGGAGGAAGGGGATACAGGTTCTAAGGGAGTTACCCCAGTGCCCTTAGCAAGTAGAAATGTAATGGGACGTAAGAAAGTTAAAGGGATACTAAACCAAAATTTTTACTTTCATGATCCAGATAGAGCATGCAATTATAAGCAACTTTCTAATTTACTCCAATTATCAGTTTTGAATTCGTTCTCTTGCTATCTTTATTTTAAAAGCAAGAATATAGCTTAGCAGCCGTCCATCCCATTTTTGGTTCAGAACTCTGGATAGCACTTGCAAACAAACAAAATATACATATTCATAATTCATATACTGTATATTCATAAACATGACTATCACAAATGTGTACATACAACATTCATTTAAAGGGACACTGAATCCAAATTTTTTTTCTCGTGATTCAGATAGAGCATGCAATTTTAAGCAACTTTCTAATTTACTCCTATTATCAAATTTTCTTTATTCTCTTGGTATCTTTATTTGAAATGCAATAATGTAAGTTTAGATGCCGGCCCATTTTTGGTGAACAACCTGGGTTGTTCTTGCTGATTGGTGGATAAATTCATCCACCAATAAAAAGTGCTGTCCAGAGTACTGAACCAAAAAAGCTTAGATGTCTTCTTTTTCAAATAAAGATAGCAAGAGAACGAAGACAATTTGATCATAGGAGTAAATTAGAAAGTTGCTTAAAATTGCATGCTCTATCTGAATCACGAAAGAAAAAATTTGGGTTCAGTGTCCCTTTAAGTATTCTTTATCCACTATTTTGATAGAAGAAAGTGAGCAATGTTAAACATATAGGACTAGATTATGAGTGGAGTGCTATCTTAATGTGCCCCCTTTACGGATGCAAGTTAAATAACCAGCCATTACAAGTGGCTGGTTAAAGCTGCTGTGAGCTTGCGGTTTCACTTTGCGCTTAGCGCAATTAACCAGAGGCCAGACCTCTGGTTAATGAAAAAAATGTGCCCCAAATGAAGAGAACAGTTATTTAAATTTGAAAATCACACTATCCACTTTTTGATTGATTTATCTCACAGGATAATAGAAAAAGGAGGCAATTACAAACCTTGACCACTTTGCTATGTAACAAAGCTATCCAATACCAAAGGAGTTACCCTTTTCAGCTACTGGTGGTCAAAGACAAAAAACGGTCAGCCTGCTCAGGCCCAGATGACGTACCTACTTTTTGTGAATCAATAGAACTTAAATCCTACCTTCTCCATCCCACTTTTATCCATAGAAAATCTTCTAAAAATAATGTACCATCTTCCTCACCCAAGTCACAATGCTCAAGCTGGACTAGTGCTGGTCCCAAGAAATCTAAAAACAGACAGATCTCTACCCAAGTGAAAAGTCACCCTGCACTTGAAAATGTCACTTGAACTTCCAGGGCAAGCTTTTCCTCTACTCACGGAAGAGTAACTGAGGTTTAAAACCTTCTATGCATAAATTGCACACAACTAATTTACACAGGTTCAGTTGAATTTGGATGGTAAAGAGAACTCTCTCTCTACATACTGATTCTGTAAGGAATGTATGAGTACATTTGGCTTTTGTCATTGATGATAAAAAAATTTATCTTGCCCCTTGTTAAGTATCATTTCTATATTCTATTCAGATCCTAATCATCCGGCAAACTCACGTCCTTCAGAAGCACCAGCATATCTCTACCAGCCCATCTCTACTTTATTAGGCAATCCTGATTATCCTCCTGGTCATAGCTCTATTCCACAACACCCTGAGAATATCCACTCAGTTCTTAGATTACTCTAAAATTAAAGAGGTATACACTTTTTTACACTGTGGTTCAGACACCACCAATTAAATCATTTTATTAATGTAAGCAAACATAAAGCATCTCTAACAAGGAAAGTCACTCCCTTTAAAAGGCTGTGTTGCTCAATTACAAGGGCTAGGCATTACCTTTCTCTTTGTTATCTATTACTTTTACATTACTTCTCCCACTGAAAAAAAGCTTTTGTACACACTGCTAAATCATCTGTAGCTGTCAGCAGACACATCTTAGATTAAAGCATAACATTCTAGGAGTGACAGATAGATGTTGGAGAGGATGCAAAAAAATAGGGATTTTTATATCATATTTGGTGGAATTGCCCAATCATACAACCGTTTTGGTTAGACCTCATAAAATATATTAATATGGTACTAAAGAGCAATATCCCAAGTGATTTTACTCCTTTCATTACAAATTTACCTCCCAAACTAAATTGCAAACTTAAGTGTAAATTATTCCATATTATGGCCAACAGCACTAAGAAATTATTTTCTAGACTATGGAAGCAGTCTTTACTACCTACACTAGATGACTGGAAAAAGCATGTATTGCGCATATTAGTACTAGAAAGATACAGATATTTATAGATAGATTAGAAATGTATGAATCAATCCTAGGGACCTGGCAATCTGCTGATCCCCCTTGGCATATTTAACTCACCTACCTGCTATTCCACTACTGGACTCTTTATATTCGTAGGTTGATGGATATACTTCAATGTAAAAATGAATGCTTGCACTCCCCCTGGGTAGCATGTATTTTTTCTGCAACATATTTTGTTGTGTGTTGTTGTGTTACATATGTTTTGAATATCACAATTGCTTTGGTATTGTTATATCTTAGATCATTCAACTCCTGCTTTGAATTGACTTCTTATACTAGACTTGAACATGAACTAACACGGATAATGCCAACACTATGGTCCATCCGCTCTTCTAGCACAGGGTTACTCACAGGAACTTCTACTTTGTCTTTTCTGTATACTCTGTAACAACTTTGTAAATCCCTCTAGGCATGGTATTCCTTCTCTAAAGTTTTTTTACAATTGTTCATTTTGTATTAATCGATTTCTGTATTCGCTTGCTAACTTCCCAATAAAGTTTCTAATTGAAAAAACAAACAAAAGTAAATGCATATCAGGACACTAAAGTAGTGTGCTATTTTGATCACATAACAAATATCCAAGGGCGACATTACATATACGGTGTAGGTTTTAGCGCAGCTGCTGAAACTCACACAGCCGGTAAGTTCACCTCGCATATCGGGTGAATCACATATACGGCACCAACAGATCATATATTGCCGTAAATCTGATAAATTTCTAGAGTTGCCAGTGACTTACAGCAGTTTATTAACTGCTAGCGACTAAGTAAAAAAAAAAAAAGTTAAAATCACCCATAAAAATCTAACCCACCTCCCAAAAATTAAACTGACACATCAAAATCCCTATATCCGCTATCCCTCCACATCGTAATCCACCTAATTAGTTAACCCCTAATCCGTCAACCCACCACATCAAAATCTAACTAATAAAGTTATTAACCCCTAAACCGCCAACCCCCACAACGCAATCTAACCACTATTAACCCCTAAACCGCCAACCCCCACAACGCAAACCACTATATAAACCTATTAACGTCTAAACCGACAACAACGCAAACTACCTAATTAACCTATTAACCCCTAAACCGCCAAACCCCACAACGCAAAGTATTAAACTAATAATTAAGTCCCCTAACCTAACACCCCCTAAGTTAACCCCAATTACAATACACTAACATAAAATAAAAAATACTAACTACATTTAAAAATAATAAACATTTACTAAAAAAAAACTAAAATTACTTTAAAAACACTAACATTTCTCAAAATAAAAAAAACTAAGATTACATAAAAATAAAAAAAATAAGATTAAATTAAAAAACCTAAGATCAGCCAATACCTCAAATCAGCCAATAGGATGAGAGCTGCTTAAATCCTTTTGGCTGATTTAAACAGTCAATATGATTTAAGCAGCTCTCATCCTATTAGCTGATTGAAAATTTTCAGCCAATAATAAAGCAAGGTACCCCAATATAAAACAGGTTTCTTGCATTCAATCTTCAGTGTGTGGCAGACAATCACATGAAGAGGAGCCTCCACGTCGGATGACCGCGTCACTGCTCCATGACACCTGGAGGACGATTGAAGATGGCGCCGTCTCTGCTCCGCGACACCGGGATGAAGATTGAAGATGGAGCCGCCTGGAAGAAGACCTTCACCGCCGGACTTCAGGAATGGTGAGTACCTATTTCGGCGTTAGTGTTAGGTTTTTTTTTTGGGTGTGTTCTTTTTTTATTTTAATGGGCATTAAAAGAGCTGATGCCCATACACATGCCCCTTTAGGAGCAATGGCTAGATTTGTTTGTTTTTTTTTATAGTAAGGTCTTTTTTATTTTGGGGGGTTGTACTGTTAGGCGGTACTTAGTATTTTTTGGTGTAAAAGAGCTGCTAAACTTAGGGCAATGCCCTACAAAAGGCCCTTTTAATGGCTATTGGTAGGTTTATTGCTAGATTAGGGGGTGTTTTTATTTTGGGGTGGCTTTTTTGTTTTTAAGGGGGATTAGATTAGGAATAAAAAAAAAATTTTTGGATAATGTAGTTTGTTTTTTTCTGTAATCTTAGTTTTTTTTATTTTGGGTACTGTTAGGGTTTTTAAAGTAATTTAGTTTTTTTTATTTTTAGTAAATGTTTATTATTTTTAAATGTAGTTAGTATTTTTTTATTTTATGTTAGTGTATTGCAATTGGGGTTAAATTAGGGGATATTAGGTTAGGGGGCTTAGTTATTAGTTTAATACTTTGCTTGTGGGGGTTGGCGGTTTAGGGGTTAATAGGTTCATTGGGTAGTTTGCATTAAAGGGTTGGCGGTTTGAGGTTAATAGGTTTATATGCGTTGTGGGGGGTTGACGGATTAGGGGTTAAAAGTGTAATTAGTTAGACTGCGTTGTGGGAGTTGGCAGATTAGGCGTTAATAAGGTTATTAGGTAGATTGCAATGTGGGGAGTTGGCGGATTAGGGGTTAATACATTTTATTAGTTATTGCGGTGGGGAGATGGCGGTTTAGATGTACATATTGCGCATGCTGTAGGTGTTTGTTAAGGCTTCTAGGGAGTTACGGTACTTATATACTCAGTACAAGGCTTGCTGCGCCTGCCTATGTGTGGCGAGGTGAAAATGGAGTAAAATTTCTTCATTCTCACTGCGTAAGTCCTTGCACCGAATATGTGATACCAACGCCCGTTCTATGTTAGTTTATGGGAGTAAAAACTGCAGGCTATGGGTAAAATATACGCACAGCACTTGTATGCTTTTGCCCCCGATATGTGATCGGACCCCAAGAATTTTACTAAACAGTGTACATCCTATATAACTACCTAAGCTAAAGTAGCTAACATGTTTTCATATTATTAATATATATTTAGGGTATCCTAGGTATAATTGTTCAACATTTTAAATAACTATAGAGTTGAGATATTATTTCTTCATTCTAAGTAAACAATTAATATGTATGTCCAAATGATGGTAAATTACAAATACTTAATGTGACCGTCACACGTTAAAATGGGGAATCATAGAAGTGCCATACGGCTGTGATAAAGGAAGAAACATAAGTGGTGGCCAGGAACTTTGTGCAGGTAGAACATAATGTGCCAGATTAGAGGTACACTGTAATAGATCATAGAGTGAGGTAGGAATCCTCCTGGTTCTGACCTCAGTTTGTATATTGGTTTACATCTCTGGTCTGATCATTGTTTGTACTTTGAATTGTAGATTGAGAAACTTGTTGCTGACTCCTAGAACTATATTCTGGATTACTGTTTTGCCTGGATTACTCCTTCTGCTTTGACACCTGGTTATTGCTGATCATACAGGAAATGTAAGGCAAATTGCCTGGAATGCACATAAGGGTTAAGGCCAAGACGGAGTAGTGGGAGTGTTCTTGTGTGTGTGTAGGAAACAATGTTGCAGTTAGAGAGGAGGGGTTTGGCTTACCTTTTTAAGACCTGTACAGGAAGAAATCCTCTTTCTGCTTGTTTCCTTGAAGTTTTCCCCACCCTATCCCTCCTTTTTTATTGTTTTAGGCGGCAATCATTAGAGGGATCATCACTAAGGGGGTCCCAATAGTGTTAGGGGAGTCCGGGCATGATGAGGGCTAGCCAGCCTATTTCTACAAATCCAAGGACGTTATGTTTCAGCTCCCCAGGTGTTCAATGTGGTTTGCACCTTGTTGACCCTGGTCCTAATGGTCTGGAGTTGTGGGTTTGGACCCTGGGCTGGCGGGTGGACAGTGTCCGGGGGCAGGATGTGATTGAGGTAGAGTGACGGCTATTTTCGGCCAGGGGTGAAGTCCTCAGACGCGTGTCTGGGGTGTTCCCTGCCCGTGTGATTCAAAACCGAGAACTCCCTAAGCCATTACAGTATCGAGCTACGCTCTTGCTTCCTCACCTGTATCCCTGGTACTGCCCATCTTGTTAGCATGGGTTACTACGCATTAGCTAGTACCTGATTGCCGCCCCCCTGGTCCATGTTTATTTGTGCTGGTTGTTGGGTTCCTTGTGTTGCCACAATAAACGTGACGTGCGGGTTTTATAACCAAGAAGTTGTCTGTGTGTTTATTTCTATGTTAGAAATGAAGTTAAAGGTTTACATTAAACTTGAGAATGTAAATAGTTCAGTTATGATAATTCTTCCCACAGAGGAGGATATGGCATTTAATCCCTTATGGTTCCTGGCTTTTGCCTGCTCCTCGACTATTCTTGTGCCACCTCCCTGTTCTCTGACACATGGCTTTGGTTCTGCTATACTGGTTATGACCTCAGCCCTTCCCCTGACTATCTCCTGCAATATTGGTGTTAGTTTACCTTATGTTGATTACTTTAAGATTGTTGGAATATTCAAGAGTATTCCGGACTGCACCCTAGCTGTAGTGGGACTAGTTTAATAGAGTGTCTTTAAAAATATGGGTGCAGTTAATTATATTTGGCATGTTGTGTTCAGCTTGACCAGGGCTGTCATTTACATGTTTTGATTTTAATATGAATAAAATAAAGGACTACGTTTTGTTGTTTCTACAAGACTAGAAGTGTGGGATTCCCCTGTCACTGTGCAGTTAATTATTATTATTTACAGTTATTATAATGAATACTGGAATAACATTTGTAAAAATTATAATTCCTAACATATGGACCTTGGACTCATGAGGAATAGTGCATGATTATTTGAAGTTAATTGAGTTTCTGTGAATGCAAATCTTTATCAGTATTATTATTTTTTAATGAACACTGTATACATAATTATTTTAGCACAATGTTTATGAATTATTTAGCAGAGTTTTATAATGGTAATTTTTTATTTCAGTTTTTTTTATTATTAACAAATGCTATATTTTTAGTAGTGTCTACATGTTATAGTTCTATATTTACATGTAGATATCAAACATTAATTCAGGAATTGTTTGGCTGAATTCTGCTCTTCTGCGTGTGAATACTTTTGAATTCACTTTACCCTACTTACATTACAGCAGTAAGGAACTTGTGTTGTACTCAGGATCTGTAGCACAGTATACTGATTAGGCTGAAATGTATATTATAGCTATATAAACATACTCAAGTGCTGCACCTGCAGTAGTCTGTTATTTATACAACAAGTATATGTTTGTATCTATAAAAAATGCAGCACTCTCACAAAGTGATAAGCCTTGTTTGCTGGTTGTCTTACCAACCAAAATAAAAACAGTGCATAATGCCTTGATAAAGCAGTCCCATGCATTAACAACATATCTTACATTGCTTACTGTATCATCTTTACAGAGATACTCAAATGTGGCTTCTTTGTACTTATAAAACATTTAATGAGTTGCAATAGGTCATGCTGAAGTAAATTAAAAGTGCTCCCTCCAGAAAAACAAATATCTCTTAGTGGTATTCCATTGCCTGTTGTCTAAAAAAGGGAAGATATGTGTCACAGTCTAGATAAAAAGTTTAATATAACATCAGCAGGCTCCAATCAAAGTAATTCTAATCATGACCAGCTATCCAGTTTTAGAAATGTATTAAAAAACTAAAAGTATGCTTACCTGATCAATTCTTTTCTTTCTTGGTAGTGAGAGTCCACGAAAATCCATTCTAACATATAGGAAATACATCACCTGGCCACCAGGAGGAGGCAGAGACAACCCAACCAGAGCATTTAACTATCATTCCCACTTCCCCGTCCCTCCCAGTAGTTCATATAACGCTTTAACTTGAAACTGGTTCACACAGCACAGGGTCATTTATTATTCAAAAAAAGTAAAAGACCATAAAACGTTTTAAAAATTTCTCTTAAAGATGAAAAAAATACAATGATCCTTTATTGATTTCACAATTTAATATAGAAATAATTCTGTATAAATTTATCAGCGTAGATATAATGGGTATAATGCAGTTATATTGCACACATGAAGGATTGTACCTAGAAAGTAAAGAGACAACACTTGCTAAACAGAAACCAGGGGGTGGGAGACACATATCATATATTCAAATTCGATATATAAAAAATGCATGTAATTAACACAGTATTTTTTCAGTGAGTTCTAACCAGTAATCGCTATCACCAGGTATCACGTTTAGTTTGTGCAGTGTTGTAAAAGATTGCAATCTTCTTTTTAAATGTTAACTCGTATAATGGATAGTCATTTATTTTTCTTCCAATGATGTAAAGTATTGTGGATTTTTTTTATTCTATGCAATCAATCACCTATATTACGAGTCTTGCGTTAGCCTTAAAAAGCAGCGTTGAGAGGTCCCAACGTTGCTTTTTAACGCCCGCTGGTATTACGAGTCTGGCAGGTACAGGTGTACCACTCACTTTTATTCCGCGACTCGGGCTTACCGCATATCCCCTTACGTAAATTACGTATCCTATCTTTTCAATGGTACTTGCATAACGCCGGTATTAAGAGTCTTGGAAGAAGTGAGCGGTACACCCTCTCCTGTCAAGACTCCTACCGCATTTAAAAGTCAGTAGTTAATAGTTTTATGGGCTAACGCCGTAACATAAAACTCTTAACTAAAGTGCTAAAAAGTACACTAACACCCATAAATTACCTATTAACCCCTAAACCGAGACCCCCCCACATCGCAAACACTATAATAACATTTTTAACACCTAATCTGCCGAACCGGAGATCGCCGCCACTATAATAAATGTATTAACCCCTAAATCGCCGTACTCCCGCCTTGCAAACACTAGTTACATTTTATTAACCCCTAATCTGATGTCCCTAACATCGCCGACACCTACCTACATTTATTAACCACTAATCTGCCGCCCACAACGTTGCTGCTACTATATTAAATTTATTAACCCCTAAACCTAAGTCTAACCCTAAGTCTAACCCACCCTAACTTAAATATAATTTAAATAAAACGAAATAAAATTACAATTAAATAAATGATTCCTATTTAAAACTAAATACTTAACTATAAAATAAACCCTAACGCCTAGATTTAGAGTTCTGCGGCCAAAGGGGTGCGTTAGCTACGCGTGCTTTTTTTCCCACGCACCTTTTAAATACCGCTGGTATTTAGAGTTCACAGAATGGCTGGGTTTTCAGTGCGTTAGGCTCCAAAAAGGGAGCGTAGAGCATAATTTAATGCCACTGCAACTCTAGATACCAGTGGTGCTTACGGACGCGGCCAGCTTCAAAAACGTGCTTGTGCACGATTCCCCCATAGAAAACAATGGGGCCATTTGAGCTGAAAAAAAAACTAACACCTGCAAAAAAGCCGCGTTCAGCTCCTAACGCAGCCCCATTGTTTTCTATGGGGAAACACTTCCTACGTCTGCACCTAACACTCTAACATGTACCCCGAGTCTAAACACCCCTAACCTTACACTTATTAACCCCTATTCTGTCGCCCCAGCTATCGCTGACCCCTGCATATTATTATTAACCCCTAATCTGCCGCTCCGTACACCACCGCCACCTACATTATAGCTATGTACCCCTAATCTGCTGCCCCTAACACCACCGACCCCTATATTATATTTATTAACCCCTAATCTGCCCGCCTCAACGTCGCCTCCACCTGCCTACACTTATTAACCCCTAATCTGCCAAGCGGACCGCACCGCTACCATAATAAAGTTATTAACCCCTAACCCGCCTCACTCCCGCCTAAATAACCCTATAATAAATAATATTAACCCCTAATCTGCCCTCCCTAACATCACCGACACCTAACTTCAATTATTAACCCCTAATCTGCCGACCGAATCTCGCCGCTACTGTAATAAATGGATTAACCCCTAAAGCTAAGTCTAACACTAACACCCCCCTAAGTTAAATATAATTTAAATCTAACGAAATAAATTAACTCTTATTAAATAAATCATTCCTATTTAAAGCTAAATACTTACCTGTAAAATAAACCCTAATATAGCTACAATATAAATTATAATTATATTATAGCTATTTTAGGATTTATATTTATTTTACAGGTAACTTTGTAATTATTTTAACAAGGTACAATAGCTATTAAATAGTTAAGAACTATTTAATAGCTAAAATAGTTAAAATAATTACAAAATTACCTGTGAAATAAATCCTAACCTAAGTTACAATTAAACCTAACACTACACTATCAATAAATTAATTAAATCAAATACCTACAATTACCTACAATTAAACCTAACACTACACTATCAATAAATTAATTAAATACAATATCTACAAATAAATACAATGAAATAAACTAACTAAAGTACAAAAAATAAAAAAGAACTAAGTTACAAAAAATAAAAAAATATTTACAAACATCAGAAAAATATTACAACAATTTTAAACTAATTACACCTACTCTAAGCCCCCTAATAAAATAACAAAGCCCCCCAAAATAAAAAAATGCCCTACCCTATTCTAAATTAAAAAAGTTCAAAGCTCTTTTACCTTACCAGCCCTTAAAAGGACCTTTTGTGGGGCATGCCCCAAAGAATTCAGCTCTTTTGCCTGTAAAAAAAAACATACAATACCCCCCCCAACATTACAACCCACCACCCACATACCCCTAATATAACCCAAACCCCCCTTAAATAAACCTAACACTAAGCCCCTGAAGATCTTCCTACCTTATCTTCACCTCGCCGGGTATCACCGATCGGTCCTGGCTCCGAAATCTTCATCCAACCCAAGCGTGGGCTGGCGATCCATAATCCTGCGGCTGAAGAGGTCCAGAAGAGGCTCCAAAGTCTTCATCCTATCCGGGAAGAAGAGGCGATCCAGACCGGCAACCATCTTGATCCAAGCGGCATCTTCTATCTTCATCCGATGAGGAACGGCTCCATCGTGAAGACCTCCAGCGCGGATCAATCTTCTTCCTCCGACGTCCAACTGAAGAGTGACGGTTCCTTTAATCGGAACAGCCAATAGACTGCAAGCTCAATCTGATTGGCTGATTGGACCAGCCAATCGGATTGAACTTGAATCTGATTGGCTGATTCCATCAGCCAATCAGAATATTCCTACCTTAATTCGATTGGCTGATAGAATCCTATCAGCCAATCGGAATTCGAGGGACGCCATCTTGGATGACGTCATTTAAAGGAACCGTCATTCGGCGAGTAAACGTCGGTTGAAGAGGATGTTCTGCGTCGACTTGGAAGAAGATGGCTCCTCTCCGCTCCGGAAGAAAGAAGATTGAAGATGCGGCTTGATAGAAGACTTCATCCCGATGATGGACTTCCGACTTCAGCCCGATGATGGAGTTCTTCAGCCGCCGCTTGGATCCAGACTTCAGCCCGAGGATGGACGTCACTCTTCAGCCCCCTGCTTGGGCTTGGATGAAGACTTCGGACCCTCTTCTGGACAGATCGGGACCCGGTGAGGTGAAGACAAGGTAGGGAGATCTTCAGGGGCTTAGTGTTAGGTTTATTTAAGGGGGGTTTGGGTTAGATTAGGGGTATGTGGGTGGTGGGTTGTAATGTTGGGGAGGGGGTATTGTATGTGTTTTTTTTACAGGCAAAAGAGCTGAATTCTTTGGGGCATGCCCCGCAAAGGGCCGTTTTCAGGGCTGGTAAGGTAAAAGAGCTTTGAACTTTTTTATTTTAGAATAGGGTAGGGCATTTTTTTTATTTTGGGGGGCTTTGTTATTTTATTTGGGGGCTTAGAGTAGGTGTAATTAGTTTAAAATTGTTGTAATATTTTTCTAATGTTTGTAAATATTTTTTTAATTTTTGTAACTTAGTTCTTTTTTATTTTTTGTACTTTAGTTAGTTTATTTCATTGTATTTATTTGTAGGCATTGTATTTAATTAATTTATTGATAGTGTAGTGTTAGGTTTAATTATAGATCATTTTAGGTATTGTATTTAATTAATTTATTGATAGTGTAGTGTTAGGTTTAATTATAGATCATTTTAGGTATTGTATTTAATTAATTTATTGATAGTGTAGTGTTAGGTTTAATTATAGATAATTGTAGGTATTGTATTTAATTAATTTATTGATAGTGTAGTGTTAGGTTTAATTGTAACTTAGGTTAGGATTTATTTTACAGGTAATTTTGTAATTATTTTAACTATTTTAGCTATTAAATAGTTATTAACTATTTAATAGCTATTGTACCTGGTTAAAATAAATACAAAGTTGCCTGTAAAATAAATATTAATCCTAAAATAGCTACAATATAATTATAATTTATATTGTAGCTATATTAGGGTTTATTTTACAGGTAAGTATTTAGCTTTAAATAGGAATAATTTATTTAATAAGAGTTAATTTATTTTGTTAGAATAAAATTATATTTAACTTAGGGGGGTGTTAGGGTTAGACTTAGCTTTAGGGGTTAAAAAATTTATTAGAGTAGCGGTGAGCTCCGATCGGCAGATTAGGGGTTAATACTTGAAGTTAGGTGTCGGCGATGTTAGGGAGGGCAGATTAGGGGTTAATACTATTTATTATAGGGTTATTGAGGCGGGAGTGAGGCGGATTAGGGGTTAATAACATTATTATAGTAGCGGTGCGGTCCGCTCGGCAGATTAGGGGTTAATAAGTGTAGGCAGGTGGAGGCGACGTTGTGGGGGGCAGGTTAGGGGTTAATAAATATAATATAGGGGTCAGCGGTGTTAGGGGCAGCAGATTAGGGGTACATAAGTATAACATAGGTGGCGGACCGGCAGATTAGGGGTTAAAAAAATGTAATCGAGTGGCGGCGATGTGGGGGGACCTCGGTTTAGGGGTACATAGGTAGTTTATGGGTGTTAGTGTACTTTAGAGCACAGTAGTTAAGAGCTTTATAAACCGGCGTTAGCCCAGAAAGCTCTTAACTACTGACTTTTTTCTGCGGCTGGAGTTTTGTCGTTAGATTTCTAACGCTCACTTCAGCCACGACTCTAAATACCAGCGTTAGAAAGATCCCATTGAAAAGATAGGATACGCAATTGACGTAAGGGGATCTGCGGTATGGAAAAGTCGCGGCTGAAAAGTGAGCGTTAGACCCTTTAATGACTGGCTCCAAATACCAGAGGGCGGTAAAAACCAGCGTTAGGAGCCTCTAACGCTGGTTTTGACGGCTACCGCCCAACTCTAAATCTAGGCCTAAGATAGCTACAATATAACTATTAGTTACATTGTATCTAGCTTAGGATTTATTTTTATTTTACTGGCAAGTTTGTATTTAATTTAATTAGGTACAATAGTTATTAAATAGTTATAAACTATTTAATAACTACCTAGCTAAAATAAATACAAAAGTACCTGTAAAATAAATCCTAACCTAAGTTACAATTACACCTAACACTACACTATAATTAAATTAATTTACTAAATTACCTACAATTAAATAAAATAAACTAAAGTACGGAACCCCCCCCCCCACTAAATTACAGAAAAAATAAAATAATTACAAGAATTTTAAACTAATTACACCTAATCTAATCCCCCTAATAAAATAATAAAGCCCCCAAAATAATAAAAATTCCTACCTTATACTAAATTACAAATAGCCCTTAAAAGGGCCTTTTGCGGGGCATTGCCCCAAAGTAATCAGCTCTTTTACCTGTAAAAAAAAAAATACAATACCCCCCTAACATTAAAACACAGCACCCACACACCCAACCCTACTCTAAACCCCCCCCAATCCCCCTTAATAAAACCTAACACTAACCCCTTGAAGATCACCCTACCGTGAGACGTCTTCACCCAGCCGGGCACAAGAGGTCCTCCAGAGGGGCAGAAGTCTTCATCCGATCCGGGCAGAAGAGGACCTCCAGACGGGCAGAAAGCTTCATCCAGGCGGCATTTTCTATCTTCATCGATCCGGAGCGGAGCGGGTCCATCTTGAAGACAGCCGATGCGGAGCATCCATCCAGACCGACGACTACACGAAGAATAACGTTCCTTTAAATGACGTCATCCAGGATGGCATCCCTTGAATTCCAATTGGCTGATAGGATTCTATCAGCCAATCGGAATTAAGGTAGGAAAAATCCTATTGGCTGATTGGAACAGCCAATAGAATGCGAGCTCAATCCTATTGGCTGATTGGATCAGCCAATAGGATTGAACTTCAATCCTATTAGCTGATTGCATCAGCCATTAGGATTTTTCCTACCTTAATTCCGATTGGCTGATAGAATGCTAACAGCCAATCGGAATTCAAGGGACGCCATCTTGGATGACGTCATTTAAAGGAACCGTCATTCGTCGTGTAGTCGTCGGTCTGGATGGATGCTCCGCGTCGGCTGGCTTCAAGATGGACCTGCTCCGCTCTGGATGGATGAAGATAGAAGATGCCACCTGGATGAAGACTTCTGCCCAGATCGGATGAAGACTTCTGCCCCTCTGGAGGACCACTTGTGCCCGACTGGGTGAAGACGTCTCACGGTAGGGTGATCTTCAAGGGGTAAGTGTTAGGTTTTATTAAGGGGGGATTGGGTGGGTTTTAGAGTAGGGTTGGGTGTGTGGGTGGTGGGTTTTAATGTTGGGGTATTGTATTTTTTTTTTTCAGGTAAAAGAGCTGACTTTGCCCCGCAAAAAGCCCTTTTAAGGGCTATTTGTAATTTAGTATAGGGAAGGGATTTTTATTATTTTGGGAGGCTTTTTTATTTTATTAGGGGGATTAGATTAGGTGTAATTAGTTTAAAAAACTTGTAATTATTTTATTTTACAGGTAAATTTGTACTTATTTTAACTAGGAAGTTATTAAATAGTTAATAACTATTTAGTAACTATTGTACCTAGTTAAAATAAATACAAAGTTGCCTGTAAAATAAAAATAAACCCTAGCTAGCTTAGGGTTTATTTTATAGCTAAGTATTTAGTTTTAAATAGGAATAATTTATTTAATTGTAGTAATTTTATTTAGATGTATTTAAATTATATTTAAGTTAAGAGGGTGTTAGGGTTAGACTTAGGTTTAGGGGTTAATAACTTATAGTGGCAGCGACGTTGGCGGCGGCAGATTAGGGGTTAATAAGTGTAGTTAGGTGGCGGCGACATTGGGGGCGGCAGAGTAGGGTTTAATAAATAAAAAGTAGGTGTCGGCGATGTTGGGGGCAGCAGATTAGGGGTTCATAGGGATAATGTAGGTGGCGATGGTGTCCGGAGCGGCAGATTAGGGGTTAATAATATTATGCAGGTGTCGGCGAGATCGGGGGTGGCAGATTAGGGGTTAATACGTGTAATATTATGGGTGTTTAGACTCGGGGTTCATGTTAGGGTGTTAGGTGTAGACATAACTTTTGTTTCTCCATAGGAATCAATGGGGCTGCGTTAGAAGCTGAACGCTGCTTTTTTTGCAGGTGTTAGGTTTTTATTCAGCCCCATTGATTCCTATGGGGAAATCGTGCATGAGCACGTTTTGCCAGCTCACAGCTACCGTAAGCAACGCTGGTATTGAGGTGAGATGTGGAGCTAAATTTTGCTCTACGCTCACCTTTTTGCGGCTAACGCCGGGTTTAAAAAAAACTGTAATACCAGCGTTGTCTTAAGTGAGCGGTGAGAAAAAACTGCTAGTTAGCAACGCACCCGTTACCGCAAAACTCGTAATCTCTGTGAATGTAATGCACCAGTAAACAGGTCTGCAGCAGTTTTTGTTTCACTTGTTTCACTTACTATCACACTGCCACAAAAGTTAAAATGATAATTGACGTTTTGGGGCTACAACAAAGGGGATTTTCATTTCTCTGAAACATAAATACAATTTAACTGCACTTTTTTTTAATTCCTGCCAATGCTTTTTATTGCTGTTCCAAAAATTACACAAGTTTAGCACCCAGGTGGATGAAAAACAGAAAGATTGATTCACTTTTTTTTTTTAAAGATATTTTTTTTATTGAGGTTGTAAAAGACGTTACATATAAGATTCACCCACGAACAATAATAACATTGTAATGAGTCATACATTCTTAGCGTACAAAAATGGCAATAAGTGGTAATAACTCACAAATTCTGTAAATCTCAGGAAAAGTGTAGAACCAATACCTATATAGTATTTCACCCACTTGTAAAAAACAATCTACAACATGGAGCTAGTAAATGGGAATGGTAGTCCACAGTGAATGGAACTAGTATGTCCGTAGGAGTTTCACATAGGGTATAATGTAACCTCAGTTTTATATTATATGAAGAAGAGGAATGGTCCCCGCATTGCCTTAGAGAATATACATTGGTTTATCTATTCTAGATAAAATGGGGCTAGGGGGGGTTGGCTTCTTAGTTTTTGGGGAAGGGAAAATCAACGGGCAAAAGCCGCTCTAGATGAGGTGAGGGAGAAAAAGGAGAAAATGGGGAGTGGAGCCAATTAGGTTGCCAGACTGGTAAATACTTTTTGGGCCTCTAAACTTTTGAATACAAAGCAGGTAAGGATATCTCCTATCAGCACAGTGTATAGAGGGGAAAAGCTAAGATATGTTTTGATTTCTTTCACAGTATACAATATATCACTGGTCAGCTATAGTCTGCTATATTGTGCTATCTTATGTGCCTGTATGAGGGGACTAAATGAGATCGGGGTACAAGCCGCCATTGCGACCACTAGCTCAGTGCAATCTAGCGGGGTATGTTGGGGCTCACAAGCTAACTATTCAAGTATGCAGATAAGGCTGATAATCATTGTTACTGGTTGCTATGTATTTTCCGATCCCTCCATCCTCTGAGAAGTGAGGAAACATGTCTCCATATTCAAGCAAGAGGAGATTAATTATTAAACTGCAGGAGGGAAAAATTGTACTGTTCTTGAAAGTAGAGATAACCAGCTCAAATACAAAAACATCCAGGTTAGTCAGCATTAAGTACTTTTAGCTAGTCAGAATACAATATGTTACAGACATGAGAAGAGAAGAACAAAAATAATGGATGTTACCCCTATATGCATAGGGAGACCACTAATGCTAGGCATCTAACTAAATATAATCCAGTGGCCCCAATAGACACTATCATGAGCCCTCTGCATTTAGATATTTGTGTACCTCTGGGTTTATAGTGCACTTGCATATAATGGGTTGAGTGTGCGGTTATTAGTAAATGTCTAAGACCTGGGGCTATGAAATTTATAAGTACCCTCTCAAATATTATTTTGGCTGTGTTTTATAGTGAAACCCTAGTATGCTGTCCCGGCCGCAGACAGCACACCATTTGCATAAATTAAATTAGTGCCACCAAACAAGAGACACAGAGGTACTGTATCAGGAAAACCATAACTCTAAAAAGCCCAATATAAGTTAACTAGGGGCTTTATCAATAAACATAAACTTAGATTAGAGAGCTGTAAGAAGGTTAGTACTGGGAGTGGCCTAACAATGCATTTTCTACATCTCAGGAGGTCTTCTGTGCCTACCAATATTTAACCTAACCTATGGGCATGAGTAGATAAGAATACTAGTGCTTACGAGAGATAGGATTTAAGTTGTATAGGGCTAGAGGGGTAGGATCCTGTAAATTAATTCAAAGGGTAACTTATGTTTGTCAGAAGGAGCTATAATACATAAATCCTATTAATACCTAACACTGAGCACCACAGATCCTGTGAGAGAGTGTAGGAGGCAAACAAAGCGTATCCTATAGCCTATACAACCTTGCAGGTAATAAACAATCCCCTGCATCATAAGTCAGCCTATGTCAGTAAGGTAAAAAGAAATTCCTGAGGAGGAAAAACCTAAGAGGATGCGCTTGGAACACAGGTTATCAAAGTAGGACCTAACACTTTATGATTAGGTTTATACCCGTATGCATAAATAAATATAAACAGCACAGTGTTTGGTATGTGTGAAAAATTAATAATAATGACGAAAATAAATTGTGAGTAAAACAAGTGCTCAGGACAATTTGTGTATAATATTAGTGATACATTGAAATAATCAGATATCACAGATAAACAATGATATTTATGGCGATGAGTAAAATATATAAAAAGTACTTATCAATGTCCCAAAAAATGCTGTGATGTAAAAAATAATAAGTGTCCAATCCTAATATGTGAACGGTGATGTGTTCAGGTGTTTGGCGTGCTCCTCTTGTGTCCCGCGGTGCGATGGGTCAGGGTGTCTAGAATGGAAGATAAACAAGGGGCGCCAACATAGTGTGAATCGTTAAAACAACAAATATAAAAGTGATGTGCAAAAAACTACTCACAAGGAAAGTGGCACCTTAAATGAATAAGGTGCGATAAAGCAGGCTGACATTCAAATTCCAGCAGTCAGTACGCTGGAGGTCTCACCCAGAGGACCTGTGGAATCCAGATAGGCGTCTAGAAAGTAGCACCCACGTTTTTTGATGTTCACTGACTTCCTGTTACTGTGATCCAGTCGGGGACCCTCCCACTAGCACAGGCTTCACTAGAAACAAGAGGGGAGAATAAGAACTGGAGTAAGAAGTGCACAGACTTTTACCACGGAACCTTTCATACACTGACACTGTCAGTTTTGGAGAAAAGTCTCGGTGGCGTGAGTACAGCAGGAGAACACCTATCAGCTTGCAGCTCACCTGGTCCGGCCATTGGCCCTAAAAAACGTGGGTGCTACTTTCTAGACGCCTATCTGGATTCCACAGGTCCTCTGGGTGAGACCTCCAGCGTACTGACTGCTGGAATTTGAATGTCAGCCTGCTTTATCGCACCTTATTCATTTAAGGTGCCACTTTCCTTGTGAGTAGTTTTTTGCACATCACTTTTATATTTGTTGTTTTAACGATTCACACTATGTTGGCTCCCCTTGTTTATCTTCCATTCTATGTCAGTAAGGAGCTAATACCCCCCATCTCTGCTACCTAGCTGTATTGAACCATACATTTTGATCACTCAAATCACCGGCCACGTGGGGGTCTGCACCCCTATGCATGGGATTTTTGGAACCTCAGCGCTATGTGGATGTAGCGTCTAGACAATGCCCCCATACCCATAGGAAGAGATCATTTCCCTTCAAAATAAAAGATCTTACCTGACATAGTACTATAGTGTAAACTTATGAAATCATGTTCAGAGATTTAACTTCATATTTCTGTTTAAGGAACTCACATAATGCAATACATTCAAGATCTATAGCCTTGTTAACATAGAGTATTAAGACCCAATTCTCTATATGGTGAGGAGCAAAGTAAGAGGTATAAAGGGACATTAGTTTCCTAGTTATGTGTTTTGAGGACGTTTTAGGCATTGTACTTAATACCATAGCATAGTGGAGTTTTAGAAATTAAGTTACTGGCATATATAGTTCAGCTAGTTAGCTTCATGTAAATATACCTGCATATTAATACTATAACAAAAACAAAGAGACAGTTGTGATAAGTCCTCCAACAAATCAGCGGCGAAAGTTCTATGAGAAACTGAACAATTTGGGTCTGTTTGTTGGGGTCGTGAGTATGACCGGGTACTTAGCCAACTCCTATCTTAAGTTCGTATCTCACTCCGGTCTTATGAGAATGTCCTTTCAGAAGACTGAGACAATCAGTCTGAGCATTGTGTTTGCTCTGTAGATCTGGGGTGGTGAGACTCACCACTTAACTGCCAGGACACACCACATTGAGGCAGCAGAATAACCCTCCACATCCGTTGCTCTTCAGAAACGTGACACCCACCTCACTAGACATGTTATCCTGTGACCAAGTAGGCAGCATGGGCACTTGAAGCATGGAGATCCGCTTGGCCATTGGGGTAGACAGTCCATTGCTCTCGAGTAAGTTTATGTCTGCCGTAGCTGCAGGATCATATGGAGTCATCTGGTCTATGTGGGGGGTTTCGTGTAGAAATCTTCCGGTCTCAGAACAGCTTGTAATTTGGTGATCAGCTGTTAGCCCGATGTGGGTACTATCCAGAGCTACAAAGGTACAAGAGCATTCTGATATACGAGCCACCTGTATAGTGAACTGCTTCTGGGTTACTTGCATGAGATTAGCGCTCGTAGTAGTAGCAAGGGCAGGAGCGAATGCAGCTTCTATCTCCTTGATAAGACTCCTGAAATGGTCTGCCAATTGGGAGCTTAAACCGGTAAATAGCGAATCAATTCTCGTGTTCAGAGTCCAAACAGCAATGCCACTCCGCTGGGAGTCGATTTAGTGACTCTATGGAAGGTAGCAAATTGGCCATTAGAAGATCTCATTCCGCCCGTCAGTTTCCACGTGGGCCATCAAATGGCCACTCTCAGAAATCCTAGTCGGTAGGATAGAGGTGTTTAGACAGTGAAGTGTTGTCCATCTATTGTCTCACACTTTGTATTTAGATAGTTAGGTCGTCTGGGCTTCCCAATTTTCAGTAATGATGGAGTATTTGGGCTAGAACGGTCGCCAAGCTTGTTTTTTTATAGATAGTATAGCCGGAGCTGTTGTGATGTGCGACCGTTCAGCTCGAGAGTTAGCTCCGTCCCCCCTTGATTCACTTTTTAAAGTAATCAATATACTGTGTATATATATACAGGCATGGCCAAAAATATTGAAACCCTGCATTTCTGTTAGATAATGCACCACTTTGCCCAGAAAATTGTTGCAATTACAAATGTTTAGGCATTCTCATGTTTATTTCTTTTGTTTGCATTGGTATGACACAAAAAAGTGGAGAAAAAAAAGCCAAATGCAACACATTCCACACAAAACTCCAAAAATTGACTGGACAAAATTATTGGCACCCTCAATGTAATATTTGGTAGCAAACCACTTGGAAAACATAACTGAAATCAATTGCTTCCTGTAACCATCAATGAGTTTCTTACACCTCTCTACTGGAAGTTTGGACCACTCTTCTTTCGCCAACTGCTCCAGGTCTCAGGTTGGAAGGGTTCCTTTTCCCAACTGCTGTTTTAAGATCTCTACACATTGCTCTATGGGATTGAGATCTGGATTAATTGCTGTCCAGCTCAGTACTCTCCAGCGCTTTGTCTTAAGCCATTTCTGATTTTTGATGTGTGCTTTGGGTCATAGTCCTGCAGTAAGAACCATGACCTCTGACGGAGACCAAACTTTCTGACACTGGGGCCTACATTGCACCACAAAATTATTTGGTAGTCTTCAGATTTAATAATGCCATGCACACAGTCAAGACATCCATGAAGAAGCAAAGCAAGCCAAAACATCAATGAACGATCACCATATGTTTTACTATAGGGACTGTATTTTTTTCTTTAAAAGTCTCATTTCTTTTTCTGAAAACAGTAGAAAGATGGGCTTTACCAAAAAGCTGTAATTTTCTTTTGTCTGTCCACACATTCTCCCAAAAGGCATTCAATTTAATGTTTTAACACATTTGGAAATAAATTTGTTTGATTCAAAAAGAAGTCCTGTGAGTGCCCTCCTTCATCAATACAATTCTACATAGTCTCTACGAGGATAGCACCCAGGCAGTGATTACACCTGAGTGGAAGGAGTGCTGGGTACAATGTATATCTATACCTATATATATATATATATATATATATATATATATATATACACACACACAAAAACACATAATTATATATAGGTATAGATATATACATATATATATATGAATATCTATTTATATATACATAGAACATATTCTGTATAACAGTTTAACACTGAGTATTGCATACATATGTTTTTACATGTTTTCATCTAGTTAACTGCAAAGGGCTCCAATGCACATATATATATATATATATATATATATATATATATATATATATATATATATATATATATATATATATATATATATCAATATCCGTTCAACCCCTGAAGGTAGAGAAAACGCTTCACTCTCCGGTCTTATCAAATATCCTTTATTAGGTATCCAGCTTCAATTAACAATTCCCCCAAACGTTTCGATACCGGCTGGTATCTTTATCAATGGGTAATCAGAACATATCTATCCCAAAAGAAGGTTCCTAATACTAACCAATACCCACTCACCTAAGTATACCTGTAAGGCGTCCCTGTCACTTCCGGTGTATCGGAAGCCGCCCGCCACACGCATGCGTCCAGGAGTTTGCTAACCGCATGGCTAATTAGCATATCTAATCACGTAATGACGTTTGCGCTCCAACCGCGCATAGTTACTCCAACTACTGCGCATGTCTGGGTGGCCGGAGTTCCGATAACACCGGACTAACTGTTACAAATGTAACTACTATAATCTCATAAGTGCAAAAAAACTACCTATACTACATTAAAATCTATATAAAAATATTACAACTACCTGAGATCTCAAAACAGACTTGGTCCAAATATCTACATCATCTTAGCGTATTGGTAAGATACTTTGCATTTTAATATACAGTTTGTTAAGCTATTCACTACCCCTTTACTATCTCAATCCATAATCTCCGTAATGTCAACTTTACTAAATAAAATATGTTATATTACAATTATCAATAACTCATATAACTTCTATGTCAACTGGAGTACAGTAAGAAACTTTGTTATGGCCACAGCAATATACTGAACACAATACTTTCAGAGACTTTCATGTGCACATATGGTATGGACCAGTCCATCTTCTTCGATGTTGATGACCTAGACCGATAAATCATGGACATCTCACTCAGAGGAAGACACCAAAGTCCATTTGTACATTCAGACCCTTAGGAGCCACTGTGTCCAGACGATAGATCCAGGAGGTCTCAACCTGGAGTAATCTCGTATTCCTATCTCCTCCCCTTCGTAAGGGGGGCACATGATCAATAAGCATAGTCCTTAAACTAGCCACTGTGTGTCCTGCTTGGAGAAAGTGTCTGGCAACCGGTTGGTCAGACGTTTTCCTGTCTATCGCTTGTCTAATCGCATGGCGATGATTAGCCATCCTCTCACGAAATGTAGTTGAGGTCTTACCCACATAGACTAGCGAACATGGGCACATTAGTATGTAAACTACATAGGTACTCATACATGACAGTCTGTGCAAAATCTTGTACTTTCTCCCAGTGTGTGGGTGGTGAAAGAACATCCCTGTTAGCATACTATTACACGTAGTGCAATCCCCACATCTGTAGCAGCCATAACACATTAAGAGAGACTAGAAGAATACAGGAGGATGAAATGATTATGAAATTGAAACAACGAGGATATGCAAGAAAGTTGATAACACAGGTGCAAACCAACCTGGCCCGGGATGATCAAGTATCCTTGCTACAACCACATGATCCTACTGATAAGGTGGAAAACAATGGTGATATCATTAATTTTGTAACCACGTTCAACCCCGTGTCCAAGATATTGTCTGAGTCTGTCAAGAAGAACTGGGACATTATTAGTACTGACAAAACACTACCATTCCTGCATACAACTGCCCCACGGATGGCTTATAAGAGAGCACCCAATTTGAAGGATCTCCTGGTCCATAATGATCCTGTGAAGTGCTATGAAAAAAGTACATGGCTGGATACCAGGAAAAAAGTTGGCTGCTACAGATGTGGGGATTGCACTACGTGTAATAGTATGCTAACAGGGATGTTCTTTCACCACTCACACACTGGGAGAAAGTACAAGATTTTGCACAGACTGTCATGTATGAGTACCTATGTAGTTTACATACTAATGTGCCCATGTTCGCTAGTCTATGTGGGTAAGACCTCAACTACATTTCGTGAGAGGATGGCTAATCATCGCCATGCGATTAGACAAGCGATAGACAGGAAAACATCTGACCAACCGGTTGCCAGACACTTTCTCCAAGCAGGACACACAGTGGCTAGTTTAAGGACTATGCTTATTGATCATGTGCCCCCCTTACGAAGGGGAGGAGATAGGAATACGAGATTACTCCAGGTTGAGACCTCCTGGATCTATCGTCTGGACACAGTGGCTCCTAAGGGTCTGAATGTACAAATGGACTTTTGTGTCTTCCTCTGAGTGAGATGTCCATGATTTATCGGTCTAGGTCATCAACATCGAAGAAGATGGACTGGTCCAGACCATATGTGCACATGAAAGTCTCTGAAAGTATTGTGTTCAGTATATTGCTGTGGCCATAACAAAGTTTCTTACTGTACTCCAGTTGACATAGAAGTTATATGAGTTATTGATAATTGTAATATAACAAATTTTATTTAGTAAAGTTGACATTACGGAGATTATGGATTGAGATAGTAAAGGGGTAGTGAATAGCTTAACAAACTGTATATTAAAATGCAAAGTATCTTACCAATACGCTAAGATGATGTAGATATTTGAAACCAAGCCTGTTTTGAGATCTCAGGTAGTTGTAATATTTTTATATAGATTTTAATGTAGTATAGGTAGTTTTTTTGCATTTATGAAATTATAGTAGTTACATTTGTAACAGTTAGTCCGGTGTTATCGGAACTCCGGCCACCCAGACATGCGCAGTAGTGGGAGTAACTATGCGCGGTTGGAGCGCAAACGTCATTACGTGATTAGATATGCTAATTAGCCATGCGGTTAGCAAACTCCTGGACGCATGCGTGTGGCGGGCGGCTTCCGATACACCGGAAGTGACAGGGACGCCTTACAGGTGTACTTAGGTGAGTGGGTATTGGTTAGTATTAGGAACCTTCTTTTGGGATAGATATGTTCTGATTACCCATTGATAAAGATACCAGCCGGTATCGAAACATTTGGGGGAATTGTTAATTGAAGCTGGATACCTAATAAAGGATATTTGATAAGACCGGAGAGTGAAGCGTTTTCTCTACCTTCAGGGGTTGAACGGATATTGCTATATGTTTTCTACGCAGCACCCCGACGGATGCCTTGTGTCACAGTGAGTGCACCTGTTTGGATACTTATATATATATATATATATATATATATATATATATCTGTACGTATACATATCTGTAAATACATATACACACATATAAATACATATGTACACACATATAAACATAGCATATGTTTGTATCTCAATGTTTTTTCTAACACCTAAAACCTCATATCTTTAAGCCCTTATAACTTTTTTGTGCAATTTTTTTAAAATAAATTTTATTAGATGATGTTATTATGAGTGTAACTGTACTTTGTAATGTATTTTGTATGTGTTCTGTGTCACTTTTTTGTTTTGCAAGACGATCCTGATGCGCTTTAACTTCAATTGCGCTCAAGCGATCGCTTTTACATTCAACTTGTAATACAAGTGAAAAACCTGACTTGCGCAAACACCTGTGATCAACCCCTGTTAGCGCTGCACTCATAATCTAGCCAAAAAGTTTAATTCAAAAATATACAATATTGCAATATACATTCATTTTTGCTGTAAGAGGCTGGAGTATCTCCATCATATGTAAACTTGATGAAATTGACTGATTTCCCCCAAAATTCTACACAGTCAATGCTTAGATGAGAACAGAAGCTCATTTCCATATGTCTTTTACTGCCTACAACAAAATAGTTTGGAACATGAATTCCACCAGACGTTTCCCTGAACTGCACTTGATTTGCAAAACCTTGAAAATTCTTCAACCAAAATAGATTTAAAAAAAATTTCTTCAGCTTTTTGGCAATTCCATGCTAAACTGCTGATCAATTCTATGCACATTAATTATTGCTCTGTCACAAGCATATTATAATTTTTTTTTAGTTTAATGTTCCTTTAAAGAAAACTGCCCTCCATTGGCATATAGTGAAACAACACCTTCATCTTTCCTATTTCTTCTTTATCCGCTAAACATTTACAAATATATCTTTCCTCGTGTTTATCTAATTTCTGCACATCCTTGTCTTTTCTTCCAAGGCCTGGGCTGCTTGCTCGAGGTCTTGGACAATCAAATCCACATCTTCTCGAGACGTTTCTCGTCCTACACTAAGACGTATTGCACCTCGGGCAGCATCTAGTGGCACCCCACTACTCAGCAGCACTGGAGATGGGCTGTGGAGACAACATACACCCTATTACACATAGCAGTCTCTGCAAAACCCCATAGCATATATTTGTACTATATATTTTTCCCTCTGTGTTCTCTGTTTTAGTATATTCCAGTACATAATAACACATTATAATTTTCCCACACTATGAAATTAAAACATTTCTTAGTTAAAGTGAATGTAAATTTAGATGATAAAGTGCCCGGTTTTTTAAAATCTGATTATAAACAGGGGCACTTTAATTCATCCAAATTTACATTTCACTCGTGTTGTGAAAACTTCCCAGGTCTAAAATGAGAAATTCGGCTTCCTCCAATCACGGCATTGAATCAGACACTGATTCCCCTGGGGGGGGGCCGTGATTGGAGGATGACCGATCTGTCATTTCTGAAGGACAAAGAGGCTTGCGACGACCGGGGGATTCGCTGGAGCGGCTGTCAAGATTAAAAGGTATTTTCATAACACGAGTGTAATGTACATTTTGATGAATTAAAGTGCCCCTGTTTTTAATTGGATTTTTAAAAACTGGGCACTTTAGCATCTAAATTTACATTCACTTTAATGAATTACAAATTGATTTTATTATAATGCAGGGTCTATTCCATGCTTACCATATTCTATTCAAGGGTCTAAGAATGGCCTCAAGACCCACCCTAAGTCCTCCTCTATCTTATGTATTTCATATTGTTTTGAAGAGGCCTTTGTGTACATTGGACGTTTTTTTATATCTATTATGATTTTCTGTAAAAGCTTTCCTAGCTATACTAGTTGCTAGCGCATACAAATGCTATCTATGTTTTCCTTATTACAAGAAACCTCTTTAAATTGTTATTTAATGCTCAGGTTATTATAATTATCATTATCCTTAAAGGGACATTGTACACTAGAATTTTCTTTGCATAAATGTTTCGTAGATGATCCATTTATAGAGCCCATCTGGAAGTGTTTTTGTAAAAATATATAGTTTTGCTTATTTTTAACTAACGTGTTGATTTTTTTTTCAGAATTCTTACCAAGCCCCAAAGTTTTAAATGTATAATGATATCTACAGACTCCTGCTTCCTCCTGTTTGGGTATTCGGTCTTTTTATATGCATATTCTTCTTTATAGTAGTGTCTATTACATGCAGTCATATGAAAATTGGTGTATACTGTACCTTTAATCAAGAAATGTATCCACTGTTTTTCTCTCTTTTTTTATATATACAGCTTTATTGTAACCTTTTTTCCTGCTCATTTGCAATTAACAATTGATGTATGTACTTTGTGCTATATGACCTCAATAAAACTATTAGAAATTAAATAAAATAATGTTACCTAGATTAACTACTAAATTTTAATTTCCTATAAAAAAAACTTTCTGTAGGCAAAGTATAAATCAGTCCGAATATCTGATAGAAAAATGTTGGAGGAGCATCTAAAACATCCTGATTTTCTTTTTTTAAATACACCCAAAACATTTAACCATGTCACAATTTTTAATATGAACAATGGCTTTCAGCCACTAAAATCCACCTAGATTATCTGGCAAAAGAAACAAAGCATTAATATGAATAACAGTCTAGAAATCCTGTCCTTAAGCTCTAGATGTCATCACTAACACAATGTAGTCAAATAAGAAAAAAAAAGAGTGCATACAAAACACAAATTCCTTGTGTTTCTGTTCAGGACTTCACAGAAGACATCACGTAGGCATGAACATAAAATCAAAATGAATGTTTTAGACGTACCTGTCTCCCCGATCTGAGTGGCACGCTGCTCCTACACTGGCCAGAAGATAATGACAATGCGACAGCCACTCACGACCTGCATCAGACAAAGGAAAATAAGAGATGACCATTTCTGTCATATGCACCAGTGATGGATACATGCGGCCCTCTGCTCTATTCCTTGTGCCCCCCAGGGAAAAAAAGCTCTAAGAATGTGTCTGAGTTTTTGTGGCTTTGGGGACTTTTGATAGGTGTGCAAACAAGGTGGTCATAGCCCAAAAGAAACCACTAAAGGAGAGAGTAACAGATAGACGGTGCTTTGCAATGTTATGGCCCAGTGCCACTGGACATTTTCATGAATAATTATTATTATATTAAAAGTTGTTTGTCTCATAATTATACTTTTATATGCGGCCCCTTAAGCTTCTGAAATAATGATCTGCAGCCCCATGTGTTAGGAAGTTGGCCATCACTGATGTGCACCGTTGTGACAAAAGATAGTGTAAAAATTGAAATGACAAAGCATCCATCAAACTCTAACACTGAGGTGCAATGCAAAGTACTTTTAGCATGACATATTAGACATGCTTTGCCAAAATAACACAAAAACAATCACTTATTTGTATTTAATTTGCTTTGTTGCATTATATGGTCTACTAGTGTCAAAGGCAGATATATAATATAAGCTATGCCCTATCTGATTGTAATGCAGCAAACGTTATGTCTGAACTCACTTGGGGCCAGATTATGAGTGGAGTGCAAACGTTTGGCGAGCAATAAGGGGTTTATCGCGGGTGTCTGTGCTCGTCGGGTTTACTGCTGGTATTACGAGTTGAAAGTACACTAGAATAATTACTGCATCCTCAGAGATCTGGTTAATATGTCTATATATGTGTACATATGTATTTATATGTGTGTATATATATGTATTTACAGACCTATATACATACTGTATATAAACACATAAATACATATGTTTACATATATAGACATATACATAAGTGCATTGGAGCCCTTTGCAGTTAAGTAGCTGAAAACAAGAAAAACTTAAATTATGCTTACCTGATAATTTTCTTTTCTTCAGATGAAAAGAGTCCACAGCTGCATTCATTACTTTTGGGAAATAAGAACCTGGCCACCAGGAGGAGGCAAAGACACCCCAGCCAAAGGCTTAAATACTCCTCCCTCTTCCCTCATCCCCCAGTCATTCTGCCGAGGAACAAGGAACAGTAGAAGAAATACCAGGGTGAAAAGGTGCCAGAAGAATAAAAAATAAGAGACCGCCCCACAAAAAAAAATATGGGTGGGGAGCTGTGGACTCTTTCCATCTGAAGAAGCATAATTTAAGTTTTTCTTCATAAATGGAAAGAGTCCACAGCTGCATTCATTACTTTTGGGAAAACAATACCCAAGCTATAGAGGACACAATGCAAAAACGGGAGGGTACAATAGGCGGCCCATTCTGAGGTCATCAGGCCTGAAAAAAAACACAACCCAACCAAACCCTGCTTCGTCTGAGCCGGGCAAAAAAAATAGAAGGAAAAGGCCCCAAAGACACTGACCCGCAGATAGTCCGAAAGCCTAACTAGAAACCGCAAAGCAGACTCACTGAGCCAACACTGCTCCAGGAGAACCGTCCCCCAGCAGTCGGTCCTCACACAACCCTTACTAGTACAGTACCAAACTCCCCAAAAGGGAGAGGACAAGGGTGAGCTAAAGGGATACCCAAAAGGTACAGCAAGATCCAATAAAGGAAAAACCCCCTTCAAAGGAAGGCCAAGTCCACAGAGACCCGAATGGATCCAGAGAACAAGGGGAGACGACGCCCAACCCTCAAGGAGCAACCAAGCATCATCAAGGAGAAGAAACATTTCCCAAACATCGTGTAATAGCACCAAAAAAGACAGCTGAAGACAAAGTCCTCAAAAACCCCAGAACTCAGAGACTGAGCAAACAGAAAAATTACAAGTAGCAAACTCAGAAAGATAAACATCTGAGTCCAATAACACGCTGCCATCCGTAGGAAGACACAGAGAAAACACTATCTGTAAGGAAAAAGCGGCCGAACAAAATAGCAGATTGCCCAACCTCCAAGACAGAGGACACACTCCAGGCAATCCATGCCACCAGGCCTACTCACAGATCTCAAAGGGGGAGAGGCCCAGAACCTCTAAAAAAAAAAAAGGTCCACTGGCACCCCCAAGACCTGAGGATGAACAACAGATCTCAGATCCTTCACCTACCTGGACCAGCTCAAGCAACGGCAGATCTAAAGCAAGGGAACAGAAAGGAATCCCAAAACCGCTCCCTAAAAGGGCGAAAGAATGGACACAGCCACTTCAACCTACAGACAATCGAGCAGTTATTAGACCCAAGGAGATCAAGCAAAGCCACCCAACTAAAGTCTCAATGCGGAGCCAGCAGCTCCCCAGATGGAAAGGAACAACTCAAAGAGCAGACCAATCCCCGAACCAGATAAAACATCTGATCCAACCCCCCGAACACAGGAGAGGCCCCTAAAAAAAGGAACCACACCTCCGTAAGGAGGACAACGAGCCCCCTGAAGAGGAGAGCATAGATAAACACTTGCCCATAAGACAGGAAGTCATAGGAAGAATCGAAAGAATACAGGGCCACTTCACTGATGAACACGGAAAGAACCCCTTAAAACACCATCGTGCTAGCACACATACCAGGCGCAAGAGTGACAGCTGAGCAACCGCAAACCTTCCGCTTGCTAGGCAGGAAAGCCCACCAGCAGGTCACATTAGTTGGCTGTCTCAAGGGAACCGTATTGTCCGGCACAAGATCTGGCCAAGTTGTAAAACAGAACAGTCAGAACAAGGGCTAAGCCCAAGTACCCCGGAAACTGGAACCCCCAGGCCAGTCTTAGGATCATAAGGTCTGATAACATCCCACAGCGGGATTCACAAAGACAAAACGTAGAAAGAGTAAAACCCTCGACAACCAGAAGATCAGGACAAGAAGCCCAGGCCGCACAAATGTTTATAGTAAACAATCTTCCAGGAACATAAATCGCTCGTCTGAGATCAAAAGCAGACCTCCCCGGGAAAAATCCAGAATAACCCGGATAACAAGAGCAAGAAGCCCTTGCAAATCCCGACTCAAAGGGAAGAGACCACCCATTGCAGGAGCCCCCAAGGCCATAAAAGGAAACTAGAGCTAACATGAGTGTGCTTGAAAAGAGCGGCTAATCCCCCTTAAAGGACACAAGGCGCAGCTCATCTTATCAACCTCAAAAGGAGGAAAGGCTGAGTAGACCTCGCCGGGGATCGAGCTAGCAACCCTCGGTTTGCTACAGTTTCGAGTAGCCACAGAGCATTAATATGCTGAGCTAGCTATCCAGCTAGCCACGAGCTCCAGACACAAGGGGAACAGTGAGGACAAGTCACCCAAACAGAGCAACAGCAAGCCTCCACAATCCATATCACCTCAGATTCAAAGTAAGAGGACAGAAAAACATGGGTTTGGATGCCACCTGGATGGCCATACCTGAACCATATGAGTGGAAAACCACTAGTACCTCTTCTATCCCAAGAAGGAGATGCAGAGCATTACCAACACCGGGGAAGGACCCCTAACTGGAGCCCAAAAAGACCTCACTGTCTAATGTCCCGAAAAGGAACAACCAACTCCCGAAGGGAATCCAAGTCCCCTGGAGGTGACCCAATCCACAAGGAGAAACAGACAAAGTCCAAGAAGGTCTTAATGAAAAAGAGAACCACTAAAGGAACAAGTCCAAAAAGGACAATTCCCAGGGCCTCCTAAAGGCAAAACTGCCCGACCGGCGGGAAGAGGCGCTAAACCCTCTAACCTTCTCGCCACGTGTGAAGGAATACTCTAGGTTCTGAGGGTATCGGAAGCAACAGAGAGTGACGCAGAAAAATTCACTGACCCAGTCACCAGAGAGATGGCTATTTAAGGACTGAAACAATCCCGAGAGCCAAACGGAGCCCCGCAAGTCCTCTTGAGAATGCTTAGCTGAAACTTGTAAAACAAATAACAAGAAACATAAATAATATTGAGAGCACTCAACACCCCAACCTAACAAGCAAGGTATAATAGGCGCCACGTGTGTGAATAAGCCACAAGACAGAAGATCTGAACCCAAGCAGGACCAGCCTGCAACCAGGGTCATAAATGCCAAGCTGGCTAAATCCGCCCTCAGAGAGGGAGGAAGAAAAAATAGACAAACATGGGACTAACGTGTCCGAACAATTTCCATAGAAGCAAACAGCGAGTATTGATTCCAGAGAAAGTTCCCGCAGGAAACATAGTATGAAAAGAAAAATTAAATTCATCCTAAACAGATCAAATAAAATGGCAGGCAACCCGAGGGTTAACGCTGAAGAAGAACAGAAAGATCCGCAGGACCAGCCTAATGGAAACCCTGTTCCTCCAACAAAACTGGGAAGGATCTCGATAACAAGACTTAAAAGGAGACTACGTCACCCCCTCATGTCTAACGAGGTGAGCCATTCAAAGGAGGAGACTGATGAATTCCATAGCCGAGAAGGATAGGGTCCCCAAATAGCTCAAAAACGTGTCTGAGTAGAACATGAAGGCGAGCCAGCCTGTAACGAAAGACACAACACTCAGGAACAGTTACAACCGCAGGGAACTGCACATGCCCTCCTGTGGCCAAGAGAACTGGGGCAATCAGGCACAAGCACAATCGCAAATAAACATCTGGACTTTCTAGATGAGCAAGTGCCAAAAGTATGTAAAAGCGAAAACGTACCACTACCTCCGGGGGAAACAATTCACCCTCCGAGGAGGAAAAAACATAACTTGGGTTACCCGCATGTGTAGTAGTAGTAGTAGAGAGCAGTAGGGAACTCACCTCCCGGAGGACAAGCCCCCAACCCGAGGCAGATGGCTCAGCAGTCCCTTGAATCCCCGAGCCCGAGGAACAAGGCGCTCTAAGACGGCCTAAAGAACATAACTGACTGACCTGAGTCAATAGGGCCAATTCGCATTGGTCACAGGACGAAGAATCTGAATCAGAAAGTTGAACAATCTCAACATCAGCATCCTCCATAACTGGATAAAGGATACCAAAAAATGGACTATATATAAAACAATTTAAACGGCACCTGACACCCACAATGGCTGGGGCACTCACCACCTCCTATGAACCAGACACCAGCGGACTAGAATTCTCTGTCGCCACACAGGAATGCGGAAATGGGAGACCAGAACATAAACACGCCCGGTCACAAGGTGAACTGTACAGTCCAAAAAAAGCATGCCCAACCGTAAGGTCGCGTCATTTCGAAAGGCTGTTATGTTCCAAAAAGCCACAAGCCCAGTTAACACTACACATAAGCAGATTGAATCACATAACAAACATGATTAAAAAAAACCCTGTTCAATAATCCCCCTCAGGAGATATTAAACCTTGATTCCAAGATACTAAAGAAGTCCCACTGAGACCCTGTATTTTTCATGTGAGTTCGCAGGAACAAATGAGTTACAGTACAATCATGAAGAAGTAAAATGAAACAATCTTACCGGAATCTACATCGTGGAACAGGAACACGGCCCTTCAAGTGTGATGGATAGTAACCTCGCCTCCGCCATGGACTTGGGAGAAGAAAGCAGGCAGCAAAGCGAAGTTTGACAACGCTGATTGCTTGTGGAGTTGTTAAAATGAGTCGGTATGGTTTTGCAGAAAGACTCTTCCTGCATCTTCGGACTCTAACCTTCATCCAAGCCCTCACTGAGAGACTGACAGGATTACTTAAAACTCCTGTCCTATGTCGAAGAGTACTACCATTCATAAGAGACGAAAACAAACTTCTGACACTCCTCTGCCAACCTCCTGGGACGAAAGGCAAAGAATGACTGGGGGATGAGGGAAGTAGGAGGAGTATTTAAGCCTTTGGCTGAGGTGTCTTTGCCTCCTCCTGGTGGCCAGGTTCTTATGTCCCAAAAGTAATGAATGCAGCTGTGGACTCTTTTCATTTATGAAGAAAAAGCATATTTATGCACTATTTATATTTAATAAAGTGTTAAGCTGTATTTACTGTAAATATTTCACATTCCTATGTTCTGAAGATTGCAGAATATGTTGTATTCATTTATAAATAGATATTCCTATATATATCTGTATAAATGTATACCTGTATGATCTTACATCAGGCTTTACACACAGCCGCTGGGTAATGTCAATTTTACCCAGGTAATCCTATAATTACCCGATATCTGACTTTACCCGCAGCAACATCTATCTATTGTCTTAAATAACTCCTTGGGCGATAACAATGTTATCTATATGTCCCACATGAACTACCAGTCTCCTGTTGTGAAAAGCAAATAAAAAAGCATGTGATAAGAGGCTGTCTCTAGTGGCTTAGAAATAGGCAGAAATTTAGAGGTTTAAATGTTATTAAGTATATTAATATAACAATGTTGGTTGTGCAAAGCTGGGGAATGGGTAGTAAAGGAATTATCTATCTTTTTAAACAATAACAATTTTAGTGTGGACTGTCCCTTTAAGCGCAGAGAGAATGGAGAAGAGCAGTGATCTAATGGACTATTAATGTGAGAATGAGTTGCAAGATAGGCAACAGAAAAGAGTGCTTGCTCCTCTGTAGAAATGTGTTTTAAGGGTTTATTGTAATTATTTCAATAGAAAAATAGATACAAAATAGCCATTCATTCCATTATTTTATTGACAGAATCGATACACAGCCATACAGAAAGAGTGTGCGAATATCACCCTTCACCTAGGGCTGAATGACAGATGTTTCAGTGTGAGTGTGTACAGTGTGACAGCGCACTAGGAAAAAAGGTAAAGCTCAATTCTCTGATTGATGGAAAAGAATCGTGATCGGAGCTCCAGTCCTATCCACCAGAGACTTTTTAGCATTTTCTGCTATCACTCCATTTAAACAGAAATAGAGCCTTTGCTTTTTTTTTTTTTATTTAACCATGAAAACTCTCTCTCCACACACACACATATCTATATATAAAGCTGCACCCAGGTGGTAAATCACCATAGAACAGGCTAACAATGGTATTGAGCCAGTTGTTCATTCCTGTGAGTGCACTTCTCTCTGTATGTATATATGTAAAAAAAAAAACTGAGAATTTGCATACCTAATTTGCATATCTTACCCACAATTCTCTTGTGCATTGGAAACATTGCATATTAAGAATTTCTGGCGGCAAGCGGGGATACTTGCTTAGATGTACTAATTTCCTATGCAAATATTTACTTTGATTTATATATATATATATATATATATATATATATATATATATATAAAATCCTCCAAAAGAACCCAGCACTCCCTCAGCGCAGCAACTCACAGCTATTACCTCCAGACTGCCGGCAATGCGATGGGGTCAAATATGGTCCCATCGTATGCCAATTTGTATATGGCATACTTTGAGGAGAATGATACAGTTGCATTTAAAGATCCCAGGATATTATTATTTAAAAGATATATTGATGACCTCATTCTGATATGGAGAGGGCCTAAACATGACCTTGATGAATGGCTTCTGATATTAAACCAACAAAATCCTAATCTGGTATTTAAGATGAATTGTGATAAGTTTACAATAGATTTTTTGGATTTAAGAATAACAAAGAGTGAGCATAGACTGACCACTACATTGTTCCACAAACCTACAGATCGTAACTTACTGTTAGAAGCCACGAGTTGTCACCATCCAAGCCTGAAATGGGCATTGCCCAAATCACAGTTCAAACGGGTTGTGAGAAACAACAGTGATCCGAATATGAAAGAAATACAGCTAAAGGAGATGCATCTGAAATTTCAAAATAGAGGGTACACCAGAAAGTACTTACAGGTGCCATTGGATGAGTCTCTAGTGATGACCCAAGAACAAGCATTGACGAGGAAAATAAGGGATTCTACTAACAAGAAAATAATATTCTCCACAGAATTTACCCCTGACAAGATGGAGATACCTAATATTCTTAAAAAGAATTGGGAGAGCATCAAATCTGATATGACACTACCATTTACTAACTTTGATGGTCCCATGGTAGGATATAGAAAGGGGAGATCTCTTTGTGATCAACTACTACGTATTGACAATAGAGCTAGCTATACAAACAAAACATGGTTAGGCTCAGAAAGAAATGGATGCTACAGGTGTAGTGGTTGTGTGACCTGTAATGGCTTATCTAAGAGTAAATATTTTGTACATCCCCTGAGAAATAAACAATTTACTATTAATTACAGAGTCACATGTACCACTACACACGTAGTGTACATGTTGCATTGTCCTTGTGGAAAGTTCTATATAGGGAAAACCCAAGATGACTTACGGACACGCATGGCCAACCATAGGTCGACCATACGTACTGCACTACGTGTTGGCAGTTCAGAACAACCTGTACCGAGGCACTTTCTCATGTACAATCACAATGTATCGGATCTCAGATACATAATAATTGATCATATTCCAGCCCCTATTCGTGGTGGCTAAGATGTTCCTCCAAAGGGAATCCAAATGGACTTTTACTTTGGAAACACTGGTCCCAAAGGGCCTCAATACTAATTTTGATTTGCATTGTTTCTTATGAGTTCTCTATGAGGTTTATGTAGGTAGTCATATGACCAGTTAGTTAGTGTGCCCCACTTGAGTTAATGATTAATGGATTTGATTCTAATATTATGTAATCTCTAGGGTGGTCATTGTTAGTGACAGTGTGTCCATTATCGTTAGTTGTGTTATTCTTAAAGATGATTCTTAAAATGATTTTGATATCAATTATTGGCTACACTTAATATTTCACCTAGTATGTTATTTTGACTTTATTATCACCCAGTCCGGTCATTTAGTTAAGATCTACTGAACATGATCGTTATTACAATGTTGTATCCAGATGTGAATTTAACTATTATGGTACATATGTTCTACTTCTATGATGATTAGCATAATCTGCATGACAAGAGATGTATATACATTGGAGTGCTGATAACATAACATGCTTACAAGTGATATATGCTATTTGCTGGTGGTATATGGAATGTACAGTCTTGTTAATTTGTTTTAACACTTTGTTTTAGGTTGGCCCAGATGGTGCTCCGTACTACAGTCGGCGCATGCGCAGTTGCGCCGCTGGTGTTCTGCGGAGACCCAGATGCGGCAGAGCTGCTCACCAGGGGATCTAGATGGTTGCACTTATAAGGGTGGTAAGTACAAATGTATATTTTATGTCTGAGGTCGGGCGGTTCCCCCGAAAACGTTCACTAATTTGCTGTACTAAGTAAAATTTGATAAAAACACAATTTATGCTTACCTGATAAATTTATTTCTCTTGTGGTGTATCCAGTCCACGGATCATCCATTACTTGTGGGATATTCTCATTCCCAACAGGAAGTTGCAAGAGGACACCCACAGCAGAGCTGTAATATAGCTCCTCCCCTAACTGTTATAGCCAGTCATTCGACCGAAAACAAGCCGAGAAAGGAGGAACCATAGGGTGCAGTGGTTACTGTAGTTTAAATTTAAAAATTACCTGCCTTAAAATGACAGGGCGGGCCGTGGACTGGATACACCACAAGAGAAATAAATTTATCAGGTAAGCATAAATTGTGTTTTCTCTTGTAAGGTGTATCCAGTCCACGGATCATCCATTACTTGTGGGATACCAATACCAAAGCTAAAGTACACGGATGAAGGGAGGGACAAGGCAGGAACTTAAATGGAAGGAACCACTGCCCGTAAAACCTTTCTCCCAAATATAGCCTCCGAAGAAGCAAAAGTATCAAATTTGTAAAATTTTGAAAAAATATGAAGCAAAGACCAAGTCGTCGCTTTGCAAATCTGATCAAAAGAAGCCTCATTTTTAAAGGCCCAAGTGGAAGCCACAGCTCTAGTGGAATGAGTTGTAATCCTTTCAGGAGGCTGCTGTCCAGCAGTCTCATAGGCTAAGCGGATTAAGCTTCTTAGTCAAAAAGAAAAAGAGGTTGCCGAAGCCTTTTGACCTCTCCTCTGTCCAGAGTAGACAACAAACAAAGCAGATGTTTGACGAAAATCTTTAGTAGCTTGTAAGTAAAACTTTAAAGCACGGACCACGTCCAGATTGTGTAACACAAGGATGGAACAACAATCTCTTGATTGATATTCTTGTTAGATACCACCTTAGGTAAGAACCCAGGTTTGGTACGCAGGACTACCTTATCCGTATGAAAAATCAGATAAGGAGAATCACATTGTAAGGCAGATAGCTCAGAGACTCTACGAGCCGAGGAAATAGCTACCAAAAAAAGAACTTTCCAAGATAAAAGTGTGATATCTATGGAATGAAGAGGTTCAAACGGAACTCCTTGAAGAACCTTAAGAACCAAGTTTAAGCTCCATGGTGGAGCAACAGGTTTAAACACAGGCTTGATTCTAACTAAAGCCTGACAAAATGCCTGAACGTCTGGAACATCTGCCAGATGCTTAACTAGCTGACAATCCTTTTTCCAAACCTTCTTGGAGAAAAGATAATATCCTAGCAATCCTGACCTTACTCCATGAGTAACCCTTGGATTCACACCAATAAAGATATCTACGCCATACCTTATGGTAAATTTTCCTGGTGACAGGCTTTCGTGCCTGTCTTAAGGTATCAATAACTGACTCGGAGAAGCCACGCTTTAATAAAATCAAGCGTTCAATCTCCAGGCAGCCTCAGAGAAATTAGATTTGGATGGTTGAAAGGACCCTGAAGTAGAAGGTCCTGTTTCAGAGGCAGAGACCATGGTGGAAAGGATGACATGTCCACTAGATCTGCATACCAGGTCCTGCGTGGCCACGCAGGTGCTATCAGAATCACTGATGCTCTCGCCGGCTTGATCATGGCAATCAGTCGAGGGAGCAGAGGAAACGGTGGAAACACATAAGCCAGGTTGAAAGACCAGGGCGCTGCTAGAGCATCTATCAGTGTCACCTTGGGATCCCTGGACCTGGATCCGTAACACGGAAGCTTGACGTTCTGGCGAGACGCCATGAGATTCAGTTGTGCAAATACCTCCGGATGGAGTTCCCACTCTCCCGGATGAAAAGTCTGACGACTTAGAAAATCCGCCTCCCAGTGCTCTACACCTGGGATATGGATAGCTTATAGGTGGCAAGAGTGAATCTCTGCCCAGCGAATTATTTTTGAAACTTCTAACATCTCTAGGGAACTTCTCGTTCCCCCTTGATGGTTGATGTAAGCTACAGTCGTGATGATGTCTGAAATCTGATGTACCTCAGAGTTGCTAACTGAGGCCAAGCCTGAAGAGCCTTGAATATCGCTCTTAGTTCAAGAATATTTAATGGAAGGAGAGACTCCTCCTAAGTCCACGATCCCTGAGCCTTCAGGGAGTTCCAGACTGCACCCCAACCTAGAAGGCTGGCATCTGTCGTAACAATTGTCCAAACTGGCCTGCGAAAGGTCATACCTTTGGACAGATGGACCCGAAATAGCCACCAGAGAAGAGAATCCCTGGTCTCTTGGTCCAGATTCAGTTGAGGGGACAAATCTGTGTAATCCCCGTTCCACTGCATAGTTGCAGCGGTCTGAGATGTAAGCGTGCAAACGGCACTATGTCCATTGCCGCTACCATTAAGCCGATTACTTCCATACACTGAACCACCGAAGGGCGCGGAATGGAATGAAGAACCCGGCAGGAATTTAGAAGCTTTGATAACCTGGACTCCGTCAGGTGAATTTTCATTTCTACAGAATCTATCAGAGTCCCTAGAAAGGAAACTCTTGTGAGTGGGGATAGAGAACTCTTTTCCTCATTCACTTTCCACCCATGCGACCACAGAAATGCCAGTACTACGTCCGTATGAGACTTGGCAATTTGGAAGTTTGACGCCTGTATCAGGATGTCGTCTAAATAAGGGGCTACTGCTATGCCCCACGGCCTTAGGACTGCCATAAGCGACCCTAGAACCTTTGTAAAGATTCTTGGGGCTGTAGCTAATCCCAAGGGAAGAGCTACAACTGGTAATGCCTGTCTTGAAAGGCAAACCTGAGAAACCGATGATGATCTTTGTGTATCGGAATGTGAAGATAAGCATCCTTTAGATCCACTGTAGTCATATATTGACCCTCCTGGATCAGTGGTAGGATGGTACGAATAGTTTCCATCTTGAACGACGGAACTTTGAGGAATTGTTTAAGATCTTTAGATCCAAAATTGGTCTGAAGGTTCCCTCTTTTTTTGGAACCACAAACAGATTTGAGTAAAAACCCTGTCCCTGTTCCTCCTTTGGAACTGGATGGATCACTCCGATAACTAGGAGGTCTCGTACACAGTGTAAGAATGTCTCTCTCTTTATCTGGTGTGCAGATAATTGCGAAAGGTGAAATCTCCCTTTTGGGGGGGAAGCTTTGAATTCCAGAAGATATCCCTGGGATATAATTTCCAACGCCCAGGGATCCTGAACATCTCTTGCCCACGCCTGGGCAAAGAGTGAAAGTCTGCCCCCTACTAGATCCGTTCCCGGATAGGGGGCCGTTCCTTCATGCTGTCTTAGAGGCAGCAGCAGGCTTTTTTACCTGCTTACCTTTTTTCCAGGTCAGGTTTGGTCTCCAGACCGTCTTGGATTGAGCAAAAGTTCCCTCGTGTTTATTATTAGAGGAAGTTGATGCCGCACCTGCCTTGAAGTTTTGAAAGGCACGAAAATTAGACTGTTTGGCCCTTGATTTGGACCTGTCCTGAGGAAGGGCATGACCTTTTCCTCCAGTGATATCAGCAATAATCTCCTTCAACCAGGCCCGAATAGGGTCTGCCCCTTGAAGGGAATGTTAAGTAGCTTAGATTTTGAAGTCACGTCAGCTGACCATGATCTAAGCCATAGCGCTCTGCACGCCTGTATAGCAAAACCAGAATTCTTAGCCGTTAGTTTAGTCAAATGAACAATGGCATCAGAATAAAAGAATTGGCTAGCTTAAGTGCTCTAAGTTTGCCTAGTATGTCATCCAATGGAGTCGCTACCTGTAAAGCCTCTTCCAGAGACTAAAACCAGTACGCCACAGCAGCAGTGACAGGGGCAATGCATGCAAGGGGCTGTAGGATAAAACCTCGTTGAATAAATATTTTCTTAAGGTAACCTCTAATTTTTTATCCATTGGATCTAAAAAAAAAAAAAAGCACAACTGTCCTCGACAGGGATAGTAGTACGCTTTACTAGAGTAGAAACTGCTCCCTCCACCTTAGGGACTGTCTGCCATAAGTCCCGTGTGGTGGCGTCTATTGGAAACATTTTTCTAAATATAGGAGGGGAAGAGAACGGCACACCTGGTCTATCCCATTCCTTATTAATAATTTCTGTAAACCTTTTAGGTATTTGGAAAAACATCAGTACACACCGGCACTGCAAAGTATTTATCCAGTCTACACAATTTCTCTGGCACTGCAATGGTATCACAGTCATTCAGAGCAGCTAAAACCTCCCTAAGCAACACGCGGAGGTGTTCAAGCTTAAATTTAAATGTAGAAATATTAGAATCAAGTATCTTTCCTGAGTCATTAACATCACCCACTGAATGAAGCTCTCTTTCCTCAGCTTCTGCATATTGTGAGGCAGTATCAGACATGGTTCTTAAAGCGTCAGTATGCTCTGCATTTTGTCTCACCCCAGAGCTATCTTGCTTACCTCTAAGTTCAGGTAGTCTGGCTAATACCGCTGACAGTGTATTATCCATGACTGCCGCCATGTCTTGTAAAGTAAACGCTATGGGCGCCCTAGATGTATTTGGCGCCATTTGAGCGTGAGTCCCTTAAGCGGGAGTCAAAGGGTCTGACACGTGGGGAAAGTTAGTCGGCATAACTTCACCCTCGTCAGATTCCTCTGGTGATAAATTTTTTAAAGACAGAAAATGATCTTTATTGCATAAAATGAAATCAGTACATTTGGTACACATTCTAAGAGGGGATTCCACCATGGCTTTTAAACATAATAAACAAGGAGTTTCTTCTATGTCAGACATGTTTATACAGAATAGCAATGAGACTAGCAAGCTTGGAAAACACTTTAAATCAAGTTAACAAGCAAATATAAAAAACGGTACTGTGCCTTTAAGAGAAACAAATTTTGTCAGAATTTGAAAAACAGTGAAAAAATGCAGTAAATCAAACGAAATTTTTACAGTGTGTATAATAGGCTAACAGAGCATTGCACCCACTTGCAAATGGATGATTAACCCCTTAGTTCAAAAAACGGATCAAAAAAACAAAATAGACGTTTTTTAACAGTCACAACCAACTGCCACAGCAAGCTGTGGCCCTACCTTCCCCAATAAACGACTTTGGAAAGCCTTTGGACCCTTCAGAGATGTCCTATAGCCCCAGAAGCAGAACTTTTCTTTACTTTCTGCGATGAGATTTTTTTTTAGTGAAAAGTTTTCTGCAGGTAATTTTTAAATACAATTCAATTTTAAACTAGACAGTTAATTGCAATGTGTTGGTTAACTGAATAATTAAGCAATATTTTATGTTTTATAATATAGTGCAGTAGTTGAAAATTGCATTGCAAATTAGCTGCATCCAAAAAACAGAAATTTTAAAAAGTCTCTAATAAATTCCTTTTCTCTTGATCTAACATAGAAATGTAGTAATAAAAATATGCAGTGCTCTTACATTCAGAATAAACAGCTAGGCAGACTGGGAAAGGCTAAGGGGCGGGTTTGAAAAAAATCTCAGAGCCAGTCAACAAGCAATGCGCTATTGCATATTTGACTGCTCACTTCAAACAGCAGTTTGCCCTGGATGCACTGTGTTAAGGAAAATTTACACAGTGCAGCCAGAGCACAGCTCTGTTTGAAGAGAATAGTCTAATGTGGAGCAGCACTACAAAGTTTATGTGCTAACCGTTCCTGCATGTGTCCTGTTCTTTCTGCAGACATGCTGCATTTTCTGCGATGACATCTCACATCACTGTATGTTCTGCCTTGGGGCCTATAGCATTCAGAGGGCCTTTGAGGGAAGCTGGATGTCACAGTTTGTAATTTTAACTGCACCAACTGTAACTTTTATACTACAACAGTGGAAATTGTTTCTAGTCAAAATTTAAGCCAGCCATGTGGAAAAAACTAGGCCCCAATAAAGTTTTATCACCAAAGCATATATAAAAACGATTAAACATGCCAGCAAACGTTTTATATTGCAATATCATAAGGGTATTACCCCTGGGAGTAAGCATGATACCAGTCGTTATTAAATCACTGTATTCAAGCTTAACTTACATTAATCCGGTATCAGCAGCATTTTCTAGTGTTTTCCATCTCTAGAAAAAATTATAACTGCACATACCTGATAGCAGAATAAACTGCACGCCATTCTCTCGCTGAAGTTACCTCATCTGTGTAATCCCCTCAGACATATGTGAGAACAGCAATGGATCTTAGTTACAACCTGCTAAGATCATAGAAACCTCAGGCAGATTCTTCTTCTATTTACTGCCTGAGATAAAATAGCACAACTCCGGTACTATTTAAAAATAACAAACTTTTGATTGAAGAAAATAAACTAGCTATATTTAACCACTCTCTCCTACAACATCCTTGCTTGTTGAGAGTTGCAAGAGAATGACTGGCTATGACAGTTATGGGAGGAGCTATATTACAGCTCTGCTGTGGGTGTCCTCTTGCAACTTCCTGTTGGGAATGAGAATATCCCACAAGTAATGGATGATCCGTGGACTGGATAAACCTTACAAGAGAAATACCAGCGAGTGCCTGCTTTTTAAAAAGGATTTGTTTATATATATATATATATATATATATATACACAAAATTTTATTTTTTTGCCTAAAAAGAGCTAGCTATATATTCACAGCATTAAGAAATTATTGTAAAATTGACCCCCAAAACAATATATATTTTAAGTTAGACAACCCAAAGTATTGATCTAGGCAAATTTTTGTATATTTCATGCCACCATTTGTCCAAATGTGATCATGAAAAAGAAAATATTTACACACAACTAACATTAGCTATGTGATGTTCACAGGTGTTCAAACCTTGATAAAGGCCAGGAGTACATGGCCGAAACGCGTCGACTGATTTGAGTAAGCATAATACTGATATACCCACTTAACAGTTTGTATATATTATAGTATTGTTTGTTTTCTTTACAGGTTTTTGCACAATGTTATTTGGTTTTTGATTGGATCATACTGAGCTACAACTTCATTGCACAGAAATCACTATATCACATTGGACACTTTTTTAATCACCTTGAATACTCACTTTTTGCCACATAAACTGGAGGATTCTCACATTTTTTGCAAGGTTACACATTTTTTCTACATTTTTCTACATTTTTTCTACATTTTTTTCCCCTTTTTTTCACATTAAGTGATCACACATTTTTGGATTTTCCATTTTCTCACCATTTCAGGCACAGGACACACACTGCTTTGGAATTATTTCAGAATTGGTCACGGACAGAGACACTAATTTTTTTTTTTTTTGCCATATTGTGATTTAATTGGACAAATATAACCATAAGAACATTTACCACCATCTGGACTGTTTTTAAATAAACTACTCCAATTAGGACACGTGGCCTAATTAGGATACTTGGTCTATAAGATCAATTATTGCAAAAAGGTTTTTATTGTGCATTCCCATTTTTTGCATTTATTTTATTGTAACATGGATCCATGATTTTATATGATTGTTATTTTTATTTCTATTTTTAGGACTGTGTATGTTTTTAAGTAGATCTGAGATATTTTAACATTTTTGTGTGGATTAAACATTGATATACATTCTTAAAGTTTACAACTAATTTATAGTTATTATACTATTTGTACATCGATTCCACCAACGTCAACAAGAGAACCTACATTGTGGACACCGCTCTATCAGTCTAACAGGTGTCCCCATTCCCTACCTCAGCCTTTTTTGGCGCTCACCTCCACCCCCATCTATTTTCTACTTTCATATTGGGTACACTAGGGACCCGCTGAGGAGAGCCAGAGGTATTTCATATCCCCTTTCCCTTCTGTTATCTGCGCAGGATATACACTTTTATCGTTTAGGTGTTCAAACCTTGCCAATACTTGCTATAATTCCAAAATTTAAAGATTACTTACGGTATAACATCAGCCCCCTCCAAATTATATTGTCTGCTTATTTTAACTTATCTTACACTCAATCTAATTTTCCCAATTGGACTTTTGACTGATGTTCATATCTTCATCTTCATCTTCTTTTTTGATTTCTCGTGCCTCTATAACAAACTACTTCATTCATTTACTCCATCCCCCTCATCACCTGCACTATTAATTTAATCTTTTTTACCCTTACCTCACTTTTGCTCTCATGAACATGACACATTCCTAAACACTCTCTCTCCTACTTGCACCTCATCCTAAAAACACTCTCAATACTGCAAATCTGTATCTTATCTTATGTCACTCTCCCTCTTGCTCATACTTGCTGCTGGCAATATCTCCCCTAATCCTGGTCCCCCAAAACTTCCTAGCCTCGCCAACCCATATGTGCCTTTCCATAGCCCTAGAAAACAAAACTCTTGTAACCTTACTCATATTCCTCATGTCTAAAGCCAAAACCCTCTTCACTTGCGCACTTTGGAACTCTTGCTCTGTTTGCCACAAGCTCATTTCTATCCATGACCACTTTATCACCCACTCCCTCAACCTTCAGGCTCTCACAGAAACCTGGCTCTATCCTTCAGACACAGCATCCACTGCTGCATTGTCACACGGGGGTCTGCATTTCAGCCACACCCCTAGGTCTGAAAACAGACAAGGAGGTGGTGTAGATATTTTCTTCTCTCACATTTTTCTCATTCGAAACCCACGATTCGCTTATTCCCTCACCTCTCTATAGACAAGATTACAAGTCGCACAGCAAATCAGTTGTGCACAGCGCGCGTTATAACTTATTTTGCGCGCACATTAAACCGTGTAATCTAAACAGCCAAATAGCGGGCGCATTCACGTATTCCCCATAGAAGTCAATGGAGAAGACAAATAGAAGAAACACGCACCAAAACAGTAATATGTTCTGCAAAGCCCCTGACGTATTTGCCTTGAAAAGTGTACAAGAAAATGCGAATATTTCATATTTTGAAAATGTTTTTCGTAATGGAATATGTTCTATTTATTTATAAATAAATATTTCTCTATATATGTGATGATTTTTGGACTGATATATCTATTTATAGTGAAATATGTAAATGAATATATACATATATCTAGATATCTCGAGATCTATATGTTAATATCGCTTTAAAAATCCTTCTGAGATATTGTTTAATGTGCATAAGATTGTAATGTAAAATCTTTTCATTATTGCCATAGTTAAACATATCTCTATAAATATAAATCCATGTTTCTCTATGTAAGTGTATGTATGTCACTGTAAAATCCCTGCATCTGCCCGAGATCTTGTATCTTTGAACCCTTATAACTTTTGTTTGCAATATTTTTTTTAAATGATGTTTATTAGCCAGTGTTATTATGACTGTAACTGTACTTTGTAATGTATTTTTTTTTTTTTAAGTGTTTCATGATATTTTTATGTTGCGCAAAACTGTTAACTACAGATCTTCGAGCGCGGAAATGATTGTTGCATAAAAGTCAAATGCGCAAGCACAATCGCAATTTTTCGAAACGTTGAATAGCTGCGCAATGAAAAATTGATTGACTTCTCTTCCTATCTGTCTAACTGTAGATTTTGTGTAGCCATCTCTGGTGCATCTTCTGCCCCTTTACTATTTTCTGTTGGGGTACCACAAGGCTGTGTCCTTGGTTTCCTCCTCTTCTCAATCTACACGTCATCATTAAGTTCCTTAATAAAGTCCCATGAGTTTCAATATTATTTGTATGCTGCTGACACCCAAATCTACCTATCTGCACCAGACTTATCGCCTTCCATGCTAACTAGTGTCAATAACTGTCTCATATCTGATCTTGGATGTCCTCTCACCACCTTAAGCTAAATCTCTACAAAACTGAACTCCTTATTTCCCCCCTTATTCTAAAATCTCTACCCCATTGTACTATAACTGTTAATATAAGTTAATTATAACTGATCTTTCTTTCACTCCTCACATTCAGTCTTTGGCAAATTCCTGCCGCTTCAATCTTAAAAACATCTCCAAAATTAGATGTTTCCTCACACAAGCCACAACTAAGAATTTAATCTCCTCTCTCATCCTTTCCCGCCTGGACTACTGAAACTCCATCCTCTCTGGTCTGCCTAGCTGCCGTTTAGCTCGTTTAGAATACATATTGAATGCCTCTGTCAGGCTCATCTTTCTTACACATTGCACTTCATCTGCTGCACCTCTCTGCCAATACCCTCACTGGCTTCCTCTAGCCTTCACAATTAAACACAAAACTCTGACATATAAGGCCCCTAATCACACTGCCCCCTTATATCTTAGACCTTGTCTCCAGATACTTTCCTTCCTGTCCCCTTCATTCTGCTCACAACCTCCTCCTCTTTTGTTACCTCTTCCCATTCCCGTCTATACGACTTCTCCAGACTGGCCCCTATTTTGTGGAACTCTCTGTCTTGCACCACAAAACTCTCCCCTAGATTTGAAAGTTTCAAGTACTCCTTAAAGACTCTAATGTTCAGGGATGCATACAATATATGCTAACCTTTTCTACCCTTAGTCCCTCTCCTCCATTATTATCCCCTTGAACTCTCTTAGGATGTAAGCCTATGAGCCAAGCTGTTTGTAAATCACATTCATGAGAGCTAACTACAACAGTACAAGTCTTGGCAGGGCCTTCTACCTACTTGCCTTTTATAAACGTTACCTTGCATATCATGCTTATGTTTATAGCGCAACAGAATCTGTTAGCACTCTACAAATAACTTATAATAATAATAAAATAATAATGGCTTTGCAGTTGCTTTTTGATAATTAGAAGGCCATTAATTGCAGCTGTGCAGCCTCACTTCTTAAATTCACAGCAGTAAAGGAGTTAATCAGTATGCTGTTATGGGTCATATTTGCTGTAGTGTAGAGATTTTCCTCCCACCTGACACCTCCCTGATCCTTGCAAAACAGCAGTCTTCCCTCCCACTGACCCCTGGTCACCACCATCTTAGGTACTGGCAGCCAGCCTGCTAACTCTCCCCTTATACTGTTATCTTTGCCAGTCTTCCAGTAACATTAGTGCTTTTTTTTCTCAAATTAAGTATTTATTTTTTCTGTAGTGTATGGATCCCCCTCACTCTCCACACAATCACCCTGTTTTATTTCAGAGGTAACAAAGGTAGTGAAGACACAGCTTAGATAATACATGGAGCCATTTTCAGCTCCAACAGGGGTGATACACATGTGTTTGGAGGCGCATAGCACCCCTCTTCACCCCCATAGAACTCCCACTGATTGTATGGACCCATCCTTCCCTCTCCCCTACTAAGGGCTAGATTACAAGTGGAGCGATATCTATCGCTCCCACTCACGCGTTAACTCGGCTAGAATTAAGCTTTTTGCACACGTAGAGTTTCATGTGTATTACAAGTTGAAAGTAAAATCTTTTCTAAAGAGCGCTAACCCGATGCGTACAAAAAGTTCAACTTGCAATATCGCGACCGCTTTAACGTATTGCCCCACTGACTTCAATGGAGCATAAAAAGTGTGTGTGTGGGGGACAACAACAAGTTCTGCAAACCCCCATCGCATTTTCTCAAGTGTGTTTACCCGACAAGAATTATTAATATTTTGCATTGCAATGTTCTTCACATAATAAATGTTGTATTTATTCTTAAATACATGTTGAATTCCCAACAATAATGAATGAATTCCTGGACTCTCCATGCCACTGGAAAGAAATATCTATTTAAAAATACGTAGAACATATTGCCCTATGTTAAGAACATTGGAATGTGAAATATTTAAAGTAAATACACACAACACTTTATTAAATATAATTACATGTTCTCAGCTACTTAGCAGCCCATATATATATATATATACAGGTGGCCCTCGGATTTACGCTGGTTCAATTTGCGCCGTTTCAGAATAACAACCTTTTTTTTTCAGTCATGTGACTGCTATTGAAAAGCTTTGGAAAGCAAAGTGCACTAATTAAAATAGCCAGTAGGTGGAGCTGTCCGCTTGTTTTTCAACAAAGTTATGCAACTAAACAGCCCAGATCTATCGAGCAAAATTTAGCAGGTGAGGGTGTCTAACTGCTTATTAATCACTGCAGATTGAAATGCATAGAATAGGTGCAGACCCAATATTATCTAACATGCTAACAATGTAGAGAACTGATTGCAGAAAAATGCAAGTAAAAAAACGTTTTTGTTCATTAAACTTAGTTTGATGATGATGCAGTCTGTTGTGTAATTATTTTATTAGGTGTTGTTAGCAAACGTTTTTGTTCATTAAACTTAGTTTGATGATGATACAATCTATATTATTAGGTTTATAATGCTGTTTAGCATTTAAAGTCTTAATTTCAAAGCTTTAAAAATAATGTATTAGGTGTTACTTATGACAATTTTGAGAGGGGCCTGGAACCTAACCCCCTCATTTCCCATTGACTTACATTATACATTGGGTTTCAATTTACAACGGTTTCGATTTACAACCATTCCTCCTGGAACCTAACCCCGGCGTAAACTGAGGGCTACCTATATATGTCTATATATGTATACATATGTATTTATAAGTATATTTATGTCTGTAAATATATATACAGGTGACCCTCGGTTTACGCCGGTTCAATTTGCGACGTTTCAGAATAATAACCTTTTTTTTCCCAGTCATGTGACTGCTATTGAAAAGCTTTGGAAAGTAGTGCACTAATTAAAATAGCCAGTAGGTGGAGCTGTCCTCTTGTTTTGCAGCAAAGTTATGCAACTTAACAGCCTTAAATTGATCTGTGTACACAGAGCAGACATTAGCTATCAAGCAACAATATTTAGCAGCCACTTCCCTATTATTTTCCTGTCCAGCTGCTTGAGGTGAGCGTGCCTAATTGCCTATTAATCACTGCAGATTGAAATGCATAGAATAGGTGCAGACCCAATATTATCTAACATGCTAACAATGCAGAGAACTGTTTTCAGAAAAATGCAAGTAAAAAACGTTTTTGTTCATTAAACTTAGTTTGATGATGATGCAGTCTGTTGTGTGATTATTTAATTAGGTGCTGTTAGCAAATGTTTTTGTTCATTAACATTCCTCCTGGAACCTAACCCTGGCGTAAACTGAGGGCTACCTGTAAACACATATAAATACATATGTACACACACACATATACAGTCATATGCAAAAGTTTAGGCAGCCCTGACAATTTCCATGATTATCATTTATAAATAATTGGGTGTTTGGATCAGCAATTTCATTTTTATCTATCAAATAACTGAAGGACACAGTAATATTTCAGTAGTGAAATGAGGTTTATTGGATTAACAGAAAATGTGCAATATGCATCAAAATGAAATTATACAGGTGCATAAATTTGGGCACCCCAACAGAAATACTGCATGAATATTTAGTAGAGCCTCCTTTAGCAGAAATAACAGCCTCTAGATGCTTCCTATAACCTGTAATGAGTGTCTGGATTGATGGTTGCCGAGCATGGACAGCACGCTTCCAATCACCCCACAGATTTTCAATGATATTCAGGTCTGGGGACTGGGATGGCCATTTCAGAACAGTGTACTTATTCATCTGCATAAATGCCAGAGTAGATTTTGAGCAGTGTTTTGGGTCGTTGTCTTGTTGAAATATCCAACCCTGGCGTAACTTCAACTTTGTGATTGATTCCTCAACATTATTCTCAAGTATCTGCTGATATTGAGTGGAATCCATGAGACCCTCAACTTTAACAAGATTCCCAGTACCGGCACTTGCCACACAGCCCCACAGCAGGATGGAACATCCACCAAATTTTACTGTGGGTAGTGTTTGTCTTGGAACGCTGTGTTCTTTTGCCGCCATGCATAACGCCCCTTGTTATGACCAAATAACTCAATCTTTATTTCATCAGTCCACAGATGAAGCTGGCTTGTCCAAATGTGCATTTGCATACCTCAAGTGACTATGTTTGTGGCGTGTGTGCAAAAAAGGCTTTTTCCCGCATCGCTCTGCCATACAGCTTCTCCTTGTGCAAAGTGTGCTGAATTGTTGAACGATGCACAGTGACACCATCTGCAACAAGATGATGTTGTAGGTCTTTGGAGGTGGTCTGTGGGCTGTTTTTGACCGTTCTCACCATCCTTTGCCTTTCCGATATTTTACTTGGCCTGCCACTTCTGGCCTTAACAAGAACTGTGCCTGTGGTCTTCCATTTCCTCACTATGTTCCTCACAGTGGACACTGACAGCTTAAATCTCTGTGATAGCTTTTTCTAGCCTTCCCCTAAACCATAATGTTGAACAATCTTTGTTTTCAGGTAATTTGAGAGTTTTTTTGAGGCCCCCATGTTGCCACTCTTTAGAGGAGAGTCAAAGAGAACAACAACTTGCAATTGGCCACCTTAAATACCTTTTCTCATGATTGGATGCACCTGTCTATGAAGTTCGAGCGGGATATTTATCAAAGCCTCAATTTTGTTGCATTCGCCAGTACCAATACGCTCACCTAACATCGCGGCTGCGTATCTCAATACGATCTCCTTAGTTATGAAAAAAGCCGGCAAAAAGACGCGCACCAAGTACGGGGTGATGAGCATCGGACTGTTATTAACTAGCAGTCATCGATCTTGCGTCTATTCGGCTTTTTCCAATCTTTATTTATACCGTTACTAAACGCCGCCACTATACTAAAATGTTTAACCCCTATCCTGCTGCTCCCCAACCCCACCGCAACCTAAATAAAGTTATTAACCCCTATCCCGCTGCTCCACGACTCCGCCTGCAACATAAACGTATTAACCCCTAAACCTCTGGCCTCCCATATCACTACCACTAACTAAACCTATTAACCCCTAAACTGTCAGCCCCCCACATCGCCAAAAAATAAATTAAGCTATTACAAATTAAAATGATAACATCCCTATCTTCAAATAAATTTAAACTTACTTGTAGAATTAAAATAAACTATATTAAACTATTAATTAACCTACCCTAACTATTATCCTACAATTAAATTAAACTACCAATTAAATTAAATAAATTACATATTAAAAAAACCTAACCCTACTCAAATTAATTAAATATACAATTAAACATTATTAAAAGTACTAAATTACAGAAAAAAAAAACACTAAGTTACAAAAAAACAAAACACTTAATTATGAAAAATAAAAAACCACATTATCAAAAATAAAAAGAATTACACCTAATCTAATAGCCCTATCAAAATAAAAAAGCCCCCCAAAATAAAAAAACCTAGCCTACAATAAACTACCAATGGCCCTTAAAAGGGCCTATTGTGGGGCATTGCCCCAAATAAATTAGCTCTTTTACCTGTAAAAAAAATACAAACACCCCCCAACAGTAAAACCCACCACCCAACCAACCAACCCCCCAAATAAAAAACCTATCTAAAATAAGCTAAACTCCCCATTGCCCTGAAAAGGGTATTTGTATGGGCATTGTCCTTAAAAGGGCATTTAGCTCTTTTACATGCCCAGACACTAATCTAAAAATAAAACCCACCCAAAAAACCCTTAAATAAACCTAACACTAACCCCCGACGATCCACTTACAGTTATTGAAGTCCCGCTTGAAGGATCCATCCAGCCGGTAAGAAGTCTTCATCCAAATGGCCTCTTCAATCTTCATCTAGCCGGCAAAGTCCTCATCCAGGCGGCAAGAAGTTTTCATCCAGACAGCATCTTCTATCTTCATCCATCCAGCGCGGAGCATCCTCTTCATACAATCGCCGCTGTAAACTGGAACTTCAATGCAAGTGACGCCATCCTAGATGGCGTCCCTTGCATTCCTATTGGCTGAAAGATTTCAATCAGCCAATAGGATTATAGCTTCTAAAATCCTATTTGCTGTTCCAATCAGCCAATAGGATTTGAGCAGCTCTCATTCTATTTGCTGTTCCAATCCTAAGTTTAAATTTATTTGAAGGTAGGGATGTTGTAATTTTATTTAAAGTTAGCGGTTTGTTAGGTTTGGGGGTTAATTGCTTAATTTATTTTTTGGCAATGTGGGGGGCTGATGGTTTAGGGGTTTATATGTTTAGTTAGTGGTAGTGATGTGGGAGGCCAGAGGTTTAGGGGTTAATACGTTTATTTAGGTTGTGGCGGAGTCGGGGAGTGGTGGGATAGGGATTAATAACTTTATTTAGGTTGCAGCGATGTCGAGGCAGCAGATTAGGGGTGTTTAGACTCAGGGTTTTCGTTAGGGTGTTAGGTGCAGACATAACTTGTTTTCAACCATAGAAATCAATGGTATATCTTACAGCATCAAACATAAGCTTTCGGTGCTTTCAGACTCCCATTGATTTCTATGGCATCTGCAGCCTCCAGGGTGGCGGATTGAAAACCAGGTACTCTGGGCCGAAATAGCCGCAAGCGTACCTGTTAAAAGTTTGATAACTGGGGAAAAGTGTCAAATAGAGCCAAATGTGTATTCGTAACATCTTTAATGACGTAAGCATCGATCTGCGTCGGATTGAGACTAGCGGATTGTATGTTAAATTTCAACATGTGCCGGTCTGTAGGCTTTGATAACTAGGTCGGATCAAGTTTGCAACAATTACGCTGCAGAATTCCGGCGTATTTGAGGTTGACAGCTTGATAGATAGGCCCCCAAGGCTTAATGGGGTCACCAAACCAATTGTGTGTTCCAGGTAGTTACAGGTATTCAAATCAACAAAATGACAAGAGTGCCCAAATTTATGCACCTGTCTAATTTAGTTTTGATGCATCTTGCACATTTTCTGTTAATCCAATAAATGTCATTTCACTACTGAAATATTACTGTGTCCTTCAGTTATTTGATAGATCAAAATGAAATTGCTGATCCAAACACCCAATTATTTATAAATGAAAATCATGGAAATTGTCATACAGTTGTATACAACTATATATATATATATATATATATATACACACACACACATGTATATTTAAGTATCTCTATTTTAAAAAGCCCTTTGCAGCTTTTTCTTTCTTCTCTAACATCTGAGACTTTATATCTTTCATAATTTTTTTAATTTTTAATAATTTTTATTAGAAAGTGATATTATGAGTGTAACTGTACTTTTAAATGTATTTTTGATGTGCTTTGTGCAACTTTTTAGTCAAGCATAACAGTTAACCAAAGCTTTGAAGTCGCACGAACAGATCATGTTTACCTTCAACCTGTAATACGCGAGATACTACCGATGAGTGCAAAGAGCCAAGATATACCCCTTTTCGCTTTATCGCAACAGTTAACACACCACTTGTAATCTAACCCAAAATCCTTTGCACATAGTGTAGGGAACCATCCCATGATGGGCCGACCACCCACCTCCCTCCGTCTCTTGGAAACCTTCCACCAGCACCACCAGAAGATCGTTACAGACTGTCACTGGCTTCATATGGTAAGAGAGCATGATTAAATGCCTTCTGCCACCTGTTTCTCTTTGCTAGACCTAAGTACCACATCAACACAGTACCATGGGCTAAGTATCGTGTGACATAGTTAAGCTATTCAAAGCACAAAATTAATTGCATAAATTAACATAAACAGAAGTAATGATAATGTGTGCAACAAGCATTGAAAAAAAATAACATTAGCTGATTTTAGCTTAAATTTTAGCCAGGATGTCAGTAAAATGAGACAGGTGGTATGTCCATTAAATCCTGTCTAGAATACTGTAAAGTGATCAACAAATGTGCTGCATTAAGCAAACAGATACGTACAGTGATATTCCACAGTGGAAAAAAAAAATCAGCTTTATAAGATATAAAAAAAAGATTCACCAAGTGCAGCAGGCCTTAAAAGAGATACATTGCATGTGTTTGGAAGGCGGTTTGACCCAGGGAAACGTGAATTAAAACGGATCTTGTCCCCAAAAACTTCCTGCAAATAAAAATATTTAATTAGCAATAGCGTATAGGGATATTAATGACAATTCAATACTGGCATGAATGTAACGCTTTATATCTGATCGTAAAATTGTCACTTATAAATAAAACACAATTTAGCTCATTTTTAATCCTTACGCTGCCACCAACCTCTGTCCACTAATAACTTCCATGCAAGCATATAGCAGAATCACTTCTAAGCAAATTTACAATGCACCGCTATGCATTTCACATTCAATGGTATGCCCCATTAGTAATTAGAAGATAAGACTGCATGGCATCCAACAGTTTTCTTGTAATGCTTTCTTATTTCTGCAGTTCTATTCTGCATGTGTTTGACTAACACTCTGAATTCTGGTCATGGGCATTTTAATTATTCAAAACTATGTATTTTTTTCTGTGAAAAGAATTAAAGTGATGCTAAACTTTCCTCTGTATAAATAGATCCAGAATGTTAGCGATATTATAGATGGAGTTTAATTCATTAGTTGTAATGAAGATGCACTTTAACTTATTTTTTACCGTTGCACTGAAATTCAAATACCCTGCGCTCTAGTCTCCCATTTCAATAGTAATTTTGTTGGTGAGTTAACGGTTTGAACTGTTCTCCAATCGGCACTCTAACTACAAAAAAATTTGTATGGCTAGAGCGCTGATTGGAGAACAGTTCAAACCAATAGCTCACGAAAAAAAAATTTTTTTTTGAAGTGGGCGGACGGAGAGTGGGTTATTCATTTCAGTGCTACATTAAAAAGTATATACATAACAAATGATGAATTAAACTTCATATTTCCATCTATCTATCTATCTATCTATCTATCTATCTATCCGCACACACATATACAGAAAGGCCTCACTATCTTATCTCTTTGTATACACAAAGGCCAACATTTAGGTACTGAAATGTTCATGTTAAATTTTTAGGATAAATCTTAAGATTCAATTTCCAATACACGCAATGCCAAGCACACTAAGAAAAAAAACAAAGGGACTAAATACTCAGGCAAGTAGCTGATAAGAGTTTGTTGAATTCCAAACACTGAGGGCGACCTGCAACTGGGAAATTGATTTCTACCACTGCCCCTTCTTTACATAGCTTATCCATAGAGAATATTGCAGTATTCATATTTTCAGTAAAGATAGAGGTTTCACTATTAGAATCAGCATACATAACACCAAAGATGTATAAGAACTGGGAGAGTCTGAAGGGAAATTCCGAAATACTCAAAACCAAAAGCAGATCTACCTCACATGTTGTAGACATGCCCTAAAATATATAAATTCTGGGGAATGGTAAAACACTGGCTAAACTCTATAGGAAAATAGCCTTAACTTTCACACCTCAGACAATAGTGTTTCTCAACATCCATAATCTGACTAAAACACAGTTTTCCTATTCACACACAATGCCATCCTACAGGCCAGGAAAACTATATTTAAATACTGGCTGAAAGGCAATGCCCCTACCTTAACCCAGCTAAAAAGAGAGATACACCAACAACTGCTCTATGTGCAAGCAGACACACTAGGAGACCTTCAGGGAAGAACAACTCACTTTATGAGAAAATGGGAAGCTTACATACTCACAATAGACAGAGTCCAACAGACCCAAATACTAAACCCAATTAGGAATACAGACTATTTCCTAAATGCTCAGTTAAGGGGAGAGTGGCAACTCAATTTTGATGGACGCAGTTAAATCAGGCTTAAACCCCAACAGAGAACAGCCGGCATCTTGGGGACTTGGAACTAAACTCACAGATATCAAAGTTCCAGAGATAATGATACTTAAAGTGATGGTAATGTTTACGGTTTTACATGCAAGGATTATGATAATATAGATGATCAGTGACATAGTTGCTAAGTTTACTTTTTTAAATACCCCTATATATTTATATAATTTTACTCTTATTTTTTCATTCCGGCATTTGTTAGCTTCGCCCCCGTGTCCTTCCTTTGATTTTTTTTGTACTGTGCAGTAGAGAGCAGTCCTAGCTGCTTTCTGTGTATGCATAACGCTCTGCTGATGTGGAACTGACTCATGCTATTACATACAATTACAATAGCAATGGTAGATCCACAATTGTGATTGGACCACGTAATAAAAAAACAAAATGTATGCTTCCCTTATAAATTTCTTTCTTTCTGGATATGGTGAGTCCACAGCGTCCTTAATTACTGTTGGGAATATCACTCCTAGCCAGCAGGAGGAGGCAAAGAGCACCACAGCTAACCTGTTAAGTATCACTCCCCTACCACCAAACCCCAGTCATTCGACCGAAATGGAGAAAAGGAGTAACACAAGGTGTAGAGGTGACTGAGGTCTTAAAATAAAGGACGGGGCCGTGGACTCACCATATACGGAAAGAAAGAAATTTATCAGGTAAGCATAAATTTAGTTTTCTTTCCTAAGATAGGGTGAGTCCATGGCGTCCTCAATTACTGTTGGGAACCAATACCCAAGCTAGAGAACACAGAGGACTAGGGATGGACAAGACAGGTAGACCTAAACAGAAGGCACCAATGCTTGAAGAGCCTTTCTCCCAAAAGAAGCCTCAGCCGAGGCAAAAGTATCAAATTTAGAAAAAGTATGCAGTGAGGACAGAGTTGCAGCCTTGCAAATCTGTTCCACAGAAGCTTCATTTTTGAAAGCCCAAGAAGAGGAGACAGCCCTAGTGGAATGAGCTGTGATTCTCTCAGGAGGCAGCTGTCCAGCAGTCTCATAAGCCAAATGAATTAGACTTCTCAAACACAGGGAAGAAGAAGTAGCAGTAGCTTTCTGATCTTTACGTTTCCCAGAAAAACAAACAAGGAAGAAGACTGGCGAAAATCCTTAGTCGCCTGCAAATAGAATTTAAGAGCACGCACAACATCCAGGTTGTGCAACAAACGTTCCTTATGAGAAGAAGGATTAGGACAGAGAGAAGGAACAACAATTTCCTGATTAATATTTCCATGCGAAACAACCTTAGGAAGGAAACCAAACTTAGTACGAAGAACTGCCTTATCTGCATGAAAAATGAGATAAGGCTAATCACACTGCAAAGCTGAGAGTTCCGAGACTCTCTGAGCAGAAGAGATAGCAGTAAGAAACAAAACCTTCCAAGATAAAAACTTAATATCTATGGAATGCAGTGGCTCAAATGGAGCCTGCTGCAAAACTTTAAGAACAAGGTTAAGGCTCCAAAGAGGAGCAACAGACTTAAACACAGGCCTGATTCTGACCAAGGCCTGACAAAAAGATTGCACATCTGGCACATGTGCCAGACGCTTGTGCAGCAACATAGATAGAGCAGAAATCTGACCCTTCAGAGTACTGACAGACAAACCCTTCTCCAGACTTTCCTGGAGAAAGGACAAAATCCTAGGAATCTTGACCCTACTCCAAGAGTAGCCCTTGGATTCACACCAATAAAGATATTTATGCCATATCTTATGGTAAATCTTTCTAGTAACAGGCTTGCAAGCCTGAATCATGCTCTCAATGACCGACTCAGAAAATCCACACTTAGACAGAACTAAGCGTTCAATCTCCAAGCAGTCAGCTTCAGAAAAACGAGATTTGGGTGAAGGAAGGGACCCTGAAGTAGAAGATCCTTCCTCAGAGGAAGTCTCCAAGGAGGGAGAGATGACATCTCCACTAAGTCTGTGTCATGATACAATCATGTGGAGTAGTTGATGCCTGGATTGGCTGCTCAGCAGAGGTGGTATTGTCTCAGCATGAAAGGGGTTAAGGTGAACTGTTTGTTCTGTGTGTGTGAAATCTGCTGCAGAAGGCTGTAAGATGAGACCCCCCCCCCTCCTTCCTTCTACCCCCCTGCCTTCCCCCTCCTTCCTTCCCCCTCTTTAAGAATAGTGATGTAGTATAACTGTGTGTAGGAATGCAGAACGCTCCTCCCCTTGGAGACTGATAGTGGTAGTTAAAACTTGTTGGCATTGGCTGAAGTCATCATAAATTATAACCAGGGCGTTGTCTTTGACAAGACAAAGGAATTCTGTTTTTAGTATGCAACAGAGACTTCTTTAGGCAGAACTGCCCTTGGGACCAAGAGACTAACATCGGATGGCAGCTCTCCACATATCTAAAGGAATTTGATAATAAGTAAGGTATTGTGTAATTCTTTTTCATGTCCCATTTTGTTTTTTTAAAGAACTGTAGCTTTGTAATTGTATGTTGTTTTGAGTGTCTTTATAATTTTGCACTGTGTAACCTATGTTTATATTTTTGTTATTAAATACATAGAAAATCTAATTCTGTCTTTGGGCTCTAATATCTGAATTCACACTCCTGTTGAGACAAGGTTAAAGGCACGTACCAAATTGTTAAATAGTGTGAGTTTCCTAGGGGTTCCCCAGAACTCCCCTTTAATTTTAAAAATTTTGGTGGTGGCAGCAGAGAAATTGTTAGAGCAGCGTGGACAAGATCCGGGGTTAATGTGGTGGATCCTTTAAGGTCCTTTTGCAGAGTTGCAAGGATAAGGGAACCAGAGCTGTGTTCCATTAACCCCTTCATGCCCACGCCCCTCTATTGTGATGCTGAGAAGGCTTGATTCGTCACAAGCTGGCTGGCAGCAGTGGGGATATTTCGAGTTTTTTAGTGCTATTAGTATAGTACTAAAAGAAATTACATGTTTTTGTGTAATTTCCCAAAGACAGAACTCAGTGCCTAATTGCAGAGACATATATATACACATTACAGTGCAAAGAAGCAGTTTCCCCCCCCCCCCCTCTTGTTGTTTGTTGCTGTGCTCAGTATGGAAGAATATAGGAGAATGCCTGAATGGTCTCTGGAGTTTCTTTGCAAGAAAAGAGGAATTACTATTCTTGGCAAAGGGAAAGAACAGCTGATACTGAGATTTCTGGAGGCAGAGGGCCTCACAACAGAGTTTGAAACAGTCACAGGAAGGGTTACTGTGGAAGCTGTAACTCAAGACCTGGTACCCGACACTGATGACCCTCCTGTAACCCAGGAGATTATCCCTACTGCTGTTACCCCTGTGAGTGAAAATGACTCTAGGCTACAAACAGCACTCAGGTACTTGGGGGATGCTGATCCTAAATTGAGAATGGTATTGATCCTCAAGTTTCAAGAGGCAGCTGAGAGAAAGAGGGTGGCTGCAGAAAGAGAAAGAAAAGAAGAGAGAAAAAGAGAGAGAGGCTGCTGAGAGAAAAAGAGAGCACGAAATCGCTATAAGGGATACCCAGCGGAGACATGTGCTAGAGGTTTTTGACTTTACCATAACCGAGGCACCTCTCCTGTACCCAGAATTTTTGCTATATATTTGCCAGACAGTGAGCCCGTTGGCCAGAAGAGTGCTCCTGGAAATGGAACCTGATTCAGCAGCAGGGGCTACAGACAGCACTAACAACGAAGCCCCAGTAGCCAAGTGTTCCACTGTACAAGCTGTATCACCTCCCTGGAGGGAGGGAATGTGCCAGCAACTGACAACCGATTCTACAGAAGTACCTTCCCCTGGAACATCTCCCATCAAGGGGGCAGAAGTTGCATTGGACAAGGGGGATACCTGCCCATGCATTTGGTGCCACGAGTTTGGGCACCTGAGATTGGCCTGCCCCACCAAGGAGAAACCTCAACATGCAGTCTGGGGTGGGAATTCAGCAGGGAAACCTGCAGCAGCTTTGTTTGTGGGTGGGTCAGCAGGTAATCTGCAGAGCGTCACAGAGGGAGACTGTGTGACCATGAGACTTCAGGACACTGGGGCTGGATTTCGCTTGGTGCGCCCTGAAGTGGCAGAGGATATTATCCCAGGAGAGACTGTGGATAATGAAGAAGTTTTCGGGGAGTGCCCTGCAGCATGTGTAGCCCTGGATTGGGGTGTGGGAAAAGGTTTGCAGGGGGTGGGGATTTCTGCGGATATCCCTGTTGTTTTGCTGGGGGATGATGTGGGCCGGATGCTTTGTCAGTACGCCCCAGAAGACAACACCTGCAACCTGGAAGGGCCAGTAGAGGGCCCTGCACCAACTGAGGTACTGTGTGAAACTTTGGGGGACCCAGAGGGGAAGCTAGAGATGGACACATTGCTCGCTGCACCAGAGCTGGAGGTAACGCACCAAAGGATAAAGAATGATTCCCTTGAACATGATGGCTGGGAGGGGGAGCTGACTGAGGGTTAATGCAGCTCTGTCTTTGTGTACACCAGTACTGTCTTGTTCTGATGAAGAGGGATGTATTGGAAATGTTTGCAACAATGTTACTTCTATTGAACCTGGGTGCTGGGAGGGAGAGCCTAGGGAGGGATGTATGGAAAATGTTTGTACCAATGTTGCTGCTATTGAACCTGGGTGCTAGGAGGGAGAGCCTATGGTTAATGATGATTTATCTGAACCTGTACCAGTACTGTATTGTGCCAGTGCAAAGGTTTATACTGCCATTGATTGCGACAATGGGATGCCTGATGCAGTGTGTGTGAATGTGAGAGAGCAGCAGGGCTGATCAGAAGGGCAGACTAAGTGGGTATACCCTTCTGTGCTAGAACCAGCATTGCATATGCAAGGAGGAGTGAATGGCATGGCTGGTGTAGGGGTCAGAGTACATCCTGCCCTGTTACAGAGGGTAAAAAAAGATGGGACCTTGGGTGTGGCTGTGGACCTCCCCTACAAGAATGGCAGATGTGAAGAAGAGGGGGAGGGAGATGTAGCTGCAGTGACTAACGAACCTACTACTCCTACAGAGCATATTGGGGTAGGTGTGAACAGTGGAGTATCTGGCCTAAGCATAGCAAGAATTGCTCTTAGTCCCCCAGTGAGTTACCCTGAGGGGCTGCTAGATCCCTTTATGAGTGAGAGCGAGTGTGTGATATCCTGCAAGGAAATGTCCAACACAAGAGAAATTGAGTCAGCTGATGCTAATTGTTACAGGGGGCAAATGAATGATGAGAGTGTGCAGAAAGGGCAGATCTGGTCTTATGAACGAGGGAAGAGTAGGATGTAGGTTGACATAGGGGATCAGCGTGGGCTGACCACCTATTTCCAACATTTTAAAAGGGGAGGTGTAATGATACAATCATGTGGAGTAGTTGATGCCTGGATTGGCTGCTCAGCAGAGGTGGTATTGTCTCAGCATGAAAGGGGTTAAGGTGAACTGTTTGTTCTATGTGTGTGAAATCTGCTGCAGAAGGCTGTAAGATGAGATTCCCCCCCTCCTTCCTTCTACCCCCCTTCCTTCCCCCTCCTTCCTTCCCCCTCTTTAAGAATAGTGATGTAGTATAATTGTGTGTAGGAATACAGAACGCTCCTCCCCTTGGAGACTGATAGTGGTAGTTAAAACTTGTTGGCATTTGCTGAAGTCATCATAAATTATAACCAGGGCGTTGTCTTTGACAAGACAAAGGAATTCTGTTTTAAGTATGCAACAGAGACTTCTTTAGGCAGAACTGCCCTTGGGACCAAGAGACTAACATCGGATGGCAGCTCTCCACATATCTAAAGGAATTTGATAATAAGTAAGGTATTGTGTAATTCTTTTTCATGTCCCATTTTGTTTTTTTAAAGAACTGTAGCTTTGTAATTGTATGTTGTTTTGAGTGTCTTTATAATTTTGCACTGTGTAACCTATGTTGATATTTTTGTTATTAAATACATAGAAAATCTAATTCTGTCTTTGGGCTCTAATATCTGAATTCACACTCCTGTTGAGACAAGGTTAAAGGCACGTACCTAATTGTTAAATAGTGTGAGTTTCCTAGGGGTTCCCCAGAACTCCCTTTTAATTTTAAAAGTGGTGGCAGCAGAGAAATTGTTAGAGCAGCGTGGACAAGATCCGTGGTTAATGTGGTGGCTCCTTTAAGGTCCTTTTGCAGAGTTTCAAGGATAAGGGAACCAGAGCTGTGTGCCATTAACCCCTTCATGCCCACGCCCCTCTATTGTGACACTGAGAAGGCTTGATTCGTCACAGTCTGCATACCAGATCCTGCAAGGCCACACAGGAGCTATTAGAATCGCCGACACTCGCTCCTGCTTGATACGAGCAATGACTCGTGGAGGGAGAGCAAACGAAGCAAACAGGTATGCCAACCTGAAGTTCCAAGGAACCGCCAGAGAATCTATCAGGGAGGCCTGAGGATCCCTTGACCTTGAACTGTACTTTGGAAGCTTGGCGTTCTGTCGAGACACCATCAGATCCAACTCCTGTACCCCCTATTTGATGGTTAACCTGGAGAACTCCTCTGGATGGAGTTCCCACTCCCTGGGATGAAAAGTCTGTCTGCTCAGGAAATCCACTTCCCAGTTGTCCACTCCTGGAATGTGGATGGCAGATAGACAGCAATTGTGAGCTTCCGCCCACTGAATGATCTGAGCCACCTCCTTCATGGCTAAGGAACTCCGAGTCCCTCCCTGGTGGTTGATATAAGCCACTGAGGTTATGTTGTCTAACTGAAACCTGAAAAACCAGGCTAAGGCCAGCTGAGGTCAAGCTATCAAGGCATTGAAGAGCGCTCTCAACTCCAAGATGTTTATGGGGAAAGCAGATTCCTCCTGAGACCAAAGTCCCTGTGCCTTCAACGAGTCTCAGACTGCACCCCAGCCCATTAGGCTGGCGCCGTGGTCACAATCACCCAGGAAGGTCTACGAAAGCATGTCCCCTGAGACAGATGTTCCTGAGACAACCACCATGGGAGAGAGTCTCTTGTCGACTGATCTAAAACTATCTTCTGAGACAGATCTGCATAATCCCCGTTCCATTGACTGAGCATGCATAACTGCAGAGCTCTCAAATGAAATTGAGCAAAGGGAACGATGTCTATGGAAGCAACCATCAGACTATTTACCTCCATACATTGAGCCACTGATGGCCGTATAGCAGACTGTAGAGAGAGGCAAAAAGAAACAATCTTGTTTCTTCTGACCTCCGTCAGAAATATTTTCATCGATAAGGAATCTATAACGGTCCCTAAGAAAACCACCCTTGTAGCAGGAAAAAGGGAACTCTTTTCCAAATTCACCTTCCATCCGTGGGAACGAAGAAAAAAGACAACAAGATCTCTGTGTGAGATTTTACTAGTTGAAAAGATGGCGCCTGAACCAGAATATCGTCTGCTAAAAGAGCCCCCAAGAACCTTTGTGAAAATTCTGGGGGCTGTGACAAGACCAAATGGAAGGGCCACAAACTGAAAGTGAATGCCCAGAAAGGCAAACCTCAGAAATTTGTGATGATCCCTGTGAATGGGAACATGAAGGTACGCATCCTTCAGGTCTATGGTCATCATGAACTGACCTTCTTGCAGTAAAGGAAGAATGGAACGGATAGTCTCCATCTCGAAAGGACGGTACTCTGAGAAACTTGTTTAGACACTTTAGGTCTAGGATCGGTCGGAAGGTTCCCTCTTTATTGGGAACCACGAACAGATTGGAATAAAACCCTAGACCCTATTCCTGTACTGGAACTATCACTCTCAGGTAGGAAAGATCCTGTACACATTTCAAGAATGCCTCTTTTTTTATTTGGTCTGCAGATAACAGATGAACATACATCTTTTTCAAGTAAGCCTCCAGCTTCTTGTCCATTGTGTCCTTGAAAGAGCAGCTATCCTCAATAGGAATAGAAGTTCTCTTAGCCAGAGTAGAAATCACCCCTTCCACCTTGGGCACCGTCTGCCACGACTCCTTAATGGAGTCAGCCACCGGAAACATCTTTTTAAAAACCGGAGACGGGGAAAAAGGGATCCCAGGTCTCTACCATTCTCGTGCAATAATCTCAATAGCACGATCTGGCACAGGAAACACCTCCAAAGAGGAGGAAACATCAAAGTATTTTTTAAATTTACTCCTGTGCATTACTAGGAGGCTTTGGAAAGTAACAGCTAGCAGTAGGAGAAGTGTGGAGCCGCACAGCCACCTGCGACAGTATCCACAGACAGAACTCGGTGCTTGGCCCATCGGAGCGTAAGTCCCTGACCTGGTTTCGGGGTGAAGGTAAGACGGGACAACATATGTGAGGACTGTGAAGTCTGTGCCCTTATAAAATTGCTGTTCTCCTATACCTAGTTTATAACATCTAGTGGAGTATATGGAGTACAGGAGGGCCGGTATTAAATGACAGGGTGAAAAAAGGAAAATAAACCCGGCCATACAGGCTGTGTAATAGATCTATGATACAATACAACTGGTAGAGCATAATAGGAGACTGTAACCAAGGTATACGAGACTCTTGTTGTATAAACCAGCTAGTATCAAAGCAGGAAGATTAGAGAAACTGGTATAATCAGCTGAATTGTTTACAGCTCCATTCCTAAAAGGATATATAATTTCCCAGGTTTGCTCATAGAAATGAACTGTGAACTCCAGAATAGAATTAAAGGGATTATAACTTTTCTGAAGACTCTGGAGCTGTTCTGGAATTAAGCAAATAATAAAGCTACTAGCTGCAGCATTATTGGGCGTATACAAGAACTAGTAGGAAAATCCCTCCTCTCTTCTTTCTTGGACATGGACTAAGGACTATATAAGTTACCTGTAACTCTAAAGGTTTACGGAGAGATCATGTCACTATAATATACTATGTTATAACACTACTGCAGAACAGGATAAAGAGCAGAGGTTAATTGAAATAGCACATAAGGCTGATCTATAAATTGTACATATGCTCAGGAATTAAGTGTATATGCATGAGTCTTTTCTTTCTGTATTAAGGTTGGAGGTTTATAGCTCAGGAATTTATATGCCTAGGAAGTAAGTGTATATGCATGAGCCTTTTCTTTCTGTATTAAGGCTGGAGGTATATAAATAGGATACATATAAGGCATCTGAGATTAATATGCTAAATACCGCTCCTTTCTCCATAGGAAATATATGTGGCTATAGATTGGTGTATTAACTAACAAATATAGTTTTTTATAGTACTGAATATAGTCATAACTTTTTATGTATTTGCCTATAAAGTACTAGATAGACGAATGACACAACTGTTAGACAGAGTAAAATAGCAAATACTGAGAATACATTACGCTATACCCTAGCGCTGTTGAATACAGAATTCACCTGACTCCCCTAAGCTGACTCCGAATCACACACACAGGGCACGACCCTAATATTCACAAGTTTCACAGATATTATAGACTAGCACAAGTAATAAAACTCTCTATTTTGACACTGTCACACTTCCCTTCTTCTCCCCCCCTTTTTTTTTTTTTTTTCTTTTTTTTTCTCTTCTCCCCCAACACCCCACATAATCACATACCCTCACGAACTTAATTTATGGATACATTTTTATCACCTAAAACACACACTATGCCAGCTAAGGTGAAAGACAGGAAGCCTAGAAATAGTTTAGACAATAACACAGACCTAAGGGCAGAAACAAGTTGCTTAAATATCACTAAAATGGATATTGATTCAATTTGATTTGATTAAAGTGGAACTTGTCTCTGAAATGAAAAAGTTTTCATCTAGGCTCACAGAGGCGGAGTCTAGAATATCTGAAGTCGAAGATCTAGTGTTTAAGACGGAACAAATATCTCAGCAACATAGTAGCAAAATTAATGATCTTAGTGATAAAGTAGAGGAACTGGAGGATAGAGCACGGCGCAATAATCTAAGGATTATTGGACTGCCTGAAAGTGATTGTTATCAAGATTTAATTTCTTTTGCTGCTAATACACTTCCACAATTACTTGGGATCCAACAACAGAATATAGCAGTAGAAAGAGCACATCGTACAGGTAATCCTAGGAACACAACAGAAAATTCAGTACAGAAACGCCCTATTATAGTGAAATATTTGAATTTCCAAGATAAGACTAATATCCTTAGAGCCTACAGAAAGATGCAAACACTACTAATAGACCAACATAGAATTCTGTTATTTCAAGATTTTTCATTCCAGACAGCAGGCAAGAGAAAAGCTATTTCACCATATTGTACCACCTTAATCAACTTGGGACTACCGGCTAGATTAATATACCCAGCCACAATCAAACTATATACTGATAATGAATTAATTGTACTAAGAACTCCACAAGAAGCTAAGAGTTATATAGACAAATATAAAGGAGACCACTAAACAGATAAGTGGATAACAGAGAAAGGAATTTTTGGGAACATATGTCACTATGATATGCAAGCTAGAGACGCTATTTTTTTTAATTTTGTGTTTTTTCTTTTTTAATATATTTAAAGTGAAAGATAAGGTTTTATACACATGAGTACTCTGTATTATACAGCTGTTGTTATTCTGTTAGCTATATAATCCATGAAGAATGCACCTACCGATATTGGTATAACAGGACCAAATCTAAAATATGTTTTTTTTTTACTGCGGATTTACAATATTTCTTTTGGGGGTATTATATCTCAAAAATTTACTTATAATCCCCGACAGAATATGTTTAAGTCTAGGGACAAAATCGGGAAATTGTTCTGTATATATGAAAATGTATTGCAACATAGCATATGTCCCCTGATCTACACTTTTTGGGGGGGGGGGAAACGAGTGGTGGGGGAGATTGGGTTTTCTTTTTTTTTTTTTTTTTTCCTCTCTCAGTCAATGACGGCAAAAATTAACTTGATAAAAATGATTACCTTACCTAAACTGATGTATTTAATGCAAAATATCCCAATTCCAATAACAAAATCTGATCTCAAGCGTCTAAATAGTTCTATCAGACTGTTTATCTGGGGTAATGGCAAAAAGCGTATAGCTTTACAGAAGATGTCAGAGTTAAGACAATTTGGGGGCCTTGCGTTACCAAATTTCGGTAACTATAATAAAATATGTCTGGCAAAAGTGGCGATGGATTGGCTTACTGGGGGGGATTATGTAGCGTCATTAGAAATAGAGCAAAAATTAGTCCAACCATATGATCTACAGGCAATATTACACTGCCCGATTAAGAAACTACCATCTATGGTCAAAAATAAGCCCACCTTGTTTCATATTATTAAAGCTTGGCAGGATATTAAGATCAGCATGAATGACAACCCGCTGATTTCGAATTTAGTACCCATTTCTGGGAATCCTTGCTTCCCATCAGGTATTAAGAGTCAAATGTTTAACAAGTGGGCTATACTAGGACTCAAATATTTATCCCAGTTTAGGGATCCAGAGACTAACCGGGTGTATACATTTATAACGCTTAGAGATCAGTTCCAACTTAAAAACACAGAATTTTATGCCTATTTACAAGTCCGCCACTGGTATAATGAAACTATCAAAAATTGTACTAAGGAGTGGATACACCCGGGTATTAAAATGGGCCTTGCTCTGTTTAAAGCAGGCAAACGATCAATTAGTTATTGGTATCGGATGATACAAACGGAGAGTGGTGAAAAAAATGTATCAGAGATAGCGGCAAAATGGGCTAAGGATATCCAAAATATGGATTCATATAAAGTAAAACAGAGCATAATTGCGGTAGAACATGCAACTCTCTCCGCATCATGGCGAGAATCACAGTTTAAAATCTTGAATCACATGTATATATCACCAGCTAGCTTAAATAGATGGTACGGGAATGTTTTAAATGTAGTTCCATCAGGGCCGACCTGGTCCACATGTTCTGGAGTTGCCCCAAGATCCAGCAATATTGGCAGCGGGTACAGTTCTGGATGAATAGATTACTGAATACACAGATACGTATAGAGATACAGCATATCTTTTTCTTGGTTAATTTGAGAGACCTTGGGGAATACGTCCCTAATATTGATTTTATTAATACAGTAATCCTGGGAGGTAGATATCTTATCTTAAAAAATTGGAAAGCCACTAAGGAACCCACAATTAACAACTTAACTTTCCTACTTCATGCACAATATCAAATAGAACATATTGATAGCCTTAATCAGGGAATTAATCATCAAGATAGATTTGAACATAAATGGTTAGAATTTATTAGGAGATATAGAAACAACATATAACTATCATCGAAACACGTTGGTGTATACCGCCTCTCCCCCCCCCTCCCCCCCTTTTTTTTTTTTTTTTTTCTTTCTTTTTCTCCCCCTGAACAACTTGTTCCAACCCCACCTCCTCCTTGGTCTTATTAAAGATGATTTATAGAATACGGTAAAATACAGGTAGGACTAGTGAAACGCTCAACCAACTGTTGGTAGTAACTTTAGTTTAAATATATAAGAAATTATATTTTTTCTTTAGTACCTTTTGAATTTAATAACTAGAAAATGTTGAGGTTCGTTTTTTTTTTTCATAAGGTTTTTGTGTTCTACATGAATAAAATTAATATCATGTATAATAGTAGAAATAATGTACTGTTAAACTAACTATACAATAAGAGATATGGAGGATTATGATTTGTAATTTATTATGTTCATGTGGAAACAACATGTTTATTTTGTACAAGTTTTGTGAACTTCAAACAATAAAAACAAAATGAAACACAAAGTATTTTTTAAATTTACTAGATTTCTTAGGGTTGACAACGACAGGAATATCGGAGTCGCAAAGGGTAGCCAAAACATCTTTTAACAAAACACGAAGGTGTTCAAGCTTAAATCTGAAAGATAAAACTATATAAGTTTTAATTGCCAAATTTGATTTTAAAGCTCAAAATATAAAATCCAAAAACCTCCTTTTAAAAGAGAATTAAAATAGTGACAGAAACACCTCTACACCTCAGCGATATAAATGAGGCGCCTACCTGCCCCCTCTGCACCACGAAACAGATTGTGACTGTGTTTTCTGTATCGCAGCAGCTCCGGACCGATCGATGCAGAGAAGATGTCACATGACCTGCTATAAGCTGCGCCACCAAAGTGAAACTGCGCTCTTTAAGCAGTAACTACCACCTCAGAAAAGGATCAGCCTCCCCTGTTCTATGTCAGGGACAGTTCTGGCAGCCATAAGAGGAAAATTAGCGTATGGGCAGCAATTTCTCATGCATATTTACCCCTTGTATTTACACAAATCACCCATCCGTTAAACTGGATTTACAGTGAAAAATTACTGAGCCACCAAAAATATAACACACTTACAGTATGTTAAAATCCTTCTCTCTAGAGTCACAGCCCACAGTGCCTGCTCCCTGCATTATGATTCCTGAACTTAGGAATGTAGACCCAGTTTAAGTGCAGCTGTAAATCTGCTTTAGTGCCCGAGTTCTTTCCCAGAAGACAAAAATGGCACTTACCTGCAACTCTAGCTGTCCGGCAGAAGGACAGCTCACCCGTCATGAGAGGAAGCCACTCCCCACAGAGACCTGTAAAAACAAGAAAGGACAGAGTAAATCTACTCTTGCTTTCTATACAAGGGCAGCAACCTGTTAGGAAATCTCATTGAGGCCCCCCTCACAAGTTCCTAACTGCTTGAAAGCTATCACTGCCCTACTATTGTGGAGTACAGCTAGACCCAATCTTGAGAGGAAAGATCAGAGCAAACCTACTCTGGCTTTCAAAATAATAAAATCTTGATTGAAGAGAAATCTTCTTCAGATACCAAAACTTCACCTCCTCCTTGCACCGAAGGAAAAGAGAATGACTTAGGGTTTGCGGGAAGGGGATGGATACTTAACAGCTTAACTGTGGTGCTCTTCCTGCTGGCCAGGAGTGATATTCCCAACAGTAATTGAGGACGCCATGAACTCACCATATCTTAGGAAAGAAAAATAAAAGGCACTTAGTGCCAGGACTGCTGGAGTGCACAATAGAATTGGAGCAGTTTTGGTTACACTAAACCAGTAAGATTGTTTTTAAAAATTTTGATGAATGAAAATCAGTAATTTTTGCAGTTAGATCGATTGCCGATAAACAACCTTGTTGAATTTACCATCACTTTAAACCACCAACCAGAACCAAAAATGATAGAACTTCTTCATTTCCCTCCCCTACTCTCTCTCTCCGTCTCTCTCTTCTTTTTGTAATGCTTGCCCGAATACGTGGACTATGGTAGGTCAATGCTATAAAATAAGACTTTAGCACCTCAAAAAACATGAGTTGGCGAGGCTAACTATCAGCTAGTTTACGAGTTTTACATTATGAGTGAAAAAGCATCGTTATGCTTCATAACGCTGCTTTTTCCCTAACGCCGCTATTACAAGTCTTGCAGGTATAGGTGTACTGCACACCTTTTTGGCCGTCACAATTTTATTTTATTGTAATGTTAGGTTTTATTGTAAGGCAGGTTAGGTTTTATTTTACAGGTAAAATTTGTATTTATTTTAGCTAGGTAGTTAGTAAATAGTTAATAACTATTTACTAACTAGTCTACCTAGTTAGAATAAATACAAACTTACCTGTAAAATAAAAATAAAACCTAAGATAGCTACAATGTAACTATTAGTTATATTGTAGCTAGCTTAGGTTTTATTTTATAGGTAAGTTTGTTTTTAGTTTTAAATAGGAATTGTTTAGGTAATAACTGTAAGTTTAATATAGATTTATTTTAATTATATTTAGGTTAGGGGGGGTTAGGGTTATACTTAGGGATATGTTAGATTTAGGGGTTAATATATTTATGTAGTGTTAGTGATGTGGGAGGCCAGAGGTTTAGGGGTTAATAACTTTAGTATAGTGGCGGCGACAGATTAGGGGTTAATAAGTGTAATGTAGGTGGCGGCGATGTTAGGGGCGGCAGATTAGGGGTTAATAACTTCATGTAGGTATAGGCGATGGGGGCGACAGATTAGGGGTTAATAAGTGTAATGTAGGTGGCGGCGATGTCAGGGGCGGCAGATTAGGGATTAATAACTTTATGTAAGTATAGGCGATGTTGGGGACGGCAGATTAGGGGTTAATAACTAATGTAGGTGGCAGCGATGTTAGGGGGAAGCAGATTAGGGGTGTTTAGACGTGGTTTTTATGTTAGGGTGTTAGGTTTAAACATAACGTTTTCTTTCCCCATAGACATCAATGGGACTGCGTTACGGAGCTTTTGTTTCCACAATCGCAGGTGTTAGGCTTCTTTTTTTCCGGCTCTCCCCATTGATGTCTATGGGGAAATCGTGCACAAGCACGTCAAAGCAGCGCTTGTATTTCGGTGCGGTATTGAGCTCAACGCCACCATATCGCCCGCACAAGCCTGCTTTTTGTAAACTTGTAATAGCAGCGCTATAGGGAGGTGAAATAACACTTTTGTGGCGCTCGTTAATTTCCCTATAGCGCTCAAACCTCGTAATCTAGCTGTATGTTAGTTATGGTATAAAAATTGAAGACATACATGAGTATGGAGCAATTGTAATTGATATGATAAAATTTATGCTTACCTGATAAATGAATTTCTTCTACGATACGATGAGTCCACGGATTTCATCCTTACTTGTGGGATATTAACCTCCTGCTAACAGGAAGTGGCAAAGAGCACCACAGCAGAGCTGTATATATAGCTCCTCCCTTCCCTCCACCCCCAGTCATTCGACCGAAGGTTTAGGAAGAGAAAGGAAAAGCTAAAAGGTGCAGAGGTGACTGAAGTTACAAAAAAAATATATAATTTAAATATGTCTAAAAAAAGACAGGGAGGGCCGTGGACTCGTCATATCGCAGAAGAAAACATAATTTATGCTTACCTGATAAATTCCTTTCTCCTGTAGTGTAGTCAGTCCACGGGTCATCCATTACTTATGGGATATTAACTCCTCCCTAACAGGAAGTGCAAGAAGATCACCCAAGCAGAGCTGCTATATAGCTCCTCCCCTCTACGTCACACCCAGTCATTCGACCGAAAACCAAACGAGAAAGGAGAAAATATAGGGTGCAGTGGTGACTGGAGTATAATTTAAAATTTAGACCTGCCATGAAAAAACAGGGCGGGCCGTGGACTGACTACACTACAGGAGAAAGGAATTTATCAGGTAAGCATAAATTATGTTTTCTCCTGTTAAGTGTAGTCAGTCCACGGGTCATCCATTACTTATGGGATACCAATACCAAAGCTAAAAGTACACGGATGACGGGAGGGACAGGCAGGATCTTTACACGGAAGGAACCACTGCCTGAAGAACCTTTCTCCCAAAAACAGCCTCCGAAGAAGCAAAAGTGTCAAATTTGTAAAATTTGGAAAAAGTGTGAAGTGAAGACCAAGTCGCAGCCTTGCAAATCTGTTCAACAGAGGCCTCATTCTTAAAGGCCCAAGTGGAAGCCACAGCTCTAGTGGAATGAGCTGTAATTCTTCAGGAAACTGCTGTCCAGCAGTCTCATAGGCTAAACGTATTATGCTACGAAGCCAGAAAGAGAGAGAGGTAGCCGAAGCCTTTTGACCTCTCCTTTGTCCAGAATAAACGACAAACAGGGAAGAAGTTTGTCGAAAATCTTTAGTTGCCTGCAAATAAAATTTCAGGGCACGGACGACGTCCAGATTGTGCAGAAGTCGTTCCTTCTTTGAGGAAGGGTTAGGGCACAATGAAGGAACAACAATCTCTTGATTGATATTCCTGTTGGAGACTACCTTAGGTAAGAACCCAGGTTTAGTACGCAGAACTACCTTGTCTGAATGAAAAATCAGATAAGGGGAATCACAATGTAAGGCTGATAACTCAGAGACTCTTCGAGCCGAGGAAATAGCCATTAGGAATAGAACTTTCCAAGATAACAGCTTGATATCAATGGAATGAAGGGGTTCAAACGGAACACCCTGTAAAACATTAAGAACTAAGTTTAAGCTCCATGGCGGAGCAACAGTTTTAAACACAGGCTTAATCCTGGCCAAAGCCTGACAAAAAGCCTGAACGTCTGGAACTTCAGACAGACGCTTGTGCAAAAGAATGGACAGAGCTGAGATCTGTCCCTTTAACGAACTAGCAGATAAACCCTTTTCTAAGCCTTCTTGTAGAAAAGACAATATCCTAGGAATCCTAACCTTACTCCATGAGTAACTCTTGGATTCGCACCAATGTAAGTATTTACGCCATATTTTATGGTAAATTTTCCTGGTAACAGGTTTCCTAGCCTGTATTAAGGTATCAATCACTGACTCCGAGAATCCACGCTTTGATAGAATCAGGCGTTCAATCTCCATGCAGTCAGCCTCAGAGAAATTAGATTTGGATGCTTGAAAGGACCCTGAACCAGAAGGTCCTGTCTCAGAGGTAGAGACCATGGTGGACAGGACGACATGTCCACTAGATCTGCATACCAGGTCCTGCGTGGCCACGCAGGCGCTATTGGAATTATCGATGCTCTCTCCTGTTTGATCCTGGCAATCAATCGAGGAAGTATCGGGAAGGGTGGAAACACATAAGCCATGTTGAAGACCCAAGGTGCTGTCAGAGCATCTATCAGAACCGCTCCAGGGTCTCTGGACCTGGATCCGTAATGAGGAAGTTTGGCATTCTGGCGAGACGCCATGAGATCCAGATCTGGTTTGCCCCAACGCCGAAGTATTTGGGCAAAGACCTCCGGATGAAGTTCCCACTCCCCTGGATGAAAAGTCTGGCGACTTAGATAATCCGCTTCCCAGTTCTCCACGCCTGGGATGTGGATCGCTGATAGGTGGCAAGAGTGAGACTCTGCCCAGTGAATTATCTTTGAGACTTCCATCATTGCTAGGGAACTCCTTGTCCCTCCCTGATGGTTGATGTAAGCCACAGTCGTGATGTTGTCCGACTGAAACCTGATGAACCTCAGAGTTGCTAACTGAGGCCAAGCCAGAAGGGCATTGAAAACTGCTCTTAATTCCAGAATATTTATGGGAAGGAGACTCTCCTCCTGAGTCCAAGATCCCTGAGTCTTCAGGGAATTCCAGACAACGCCCCAACCTATCAGGCTGGCGTCTGTTGTTACAATCGTCCAATCTGGCCTGCTGAAGGGCATCCCCTTGGATAGATGTGGCCGAGAGAGCCACCATAGAAGAGAATTTCTGGTCTCTTGATCCAGATTCAGCATAGGGGACAAATCTGAGTAATCCCCATTCCACTGACTTAGCATGCACAGTTGCAGTGGTCTGAGATGCAGGCGTGCAAAGGGTACTATGTCCATTGCCGCTACCATTAAGCCGATTACCTCCATGCATTGAGCCACTGACGGGTGTGGAATGGAATGAAGGACCCGGCAAGCATTTAGAAGTTTTGTTAACCTGACCTCTGTCAGATAAATCTTCATTTCTACAGAATCTATAAGAGTCCCTAAGAAGGGAACTCTTGTGAGTGGCAATAGAGAACTCTTTTCTTCGTTCACTTTCCACCCATGTGACCTTAGAAATGCCAGTACTAACTCTGTATGAGACTTGGCAGTTTGGAAACTTGACGCTTGTATCAGAATGTTGTCTAGGTACGGAGCTACCGATATTCCTCGCGGTCTTAGTACCGCCAGAAGAGAACCCAGAACCTTTGTAAAGATTCTTGGAGCAGTAGCTAACCCGAAGGGAAGAGCTACAAACTGGTAATGCCTGTCTAGGAAGGCGAACCTTAGATACCGGTAATGATCTTTGTGAATCGGTATGTGAAGGTAGGCATCCTTTAAATCCACTGTGGTCATGTACTGACCCTTTTGGATCATGGGTAAAATTGTCCGAATAGTTTCCATTTTGAACGATGGAACTCTTAGGAATTTGTTTAGGATCTTTAAATCCAATATTGGTCTGAAGGTTCCTTCTTTCTTGGGAACCACAAACAGATTTGAGTAAAACCCTTGTCCGTGTTCCGATCGCGGAACCGGGTGGATCACTCCCATTAGTAAAAGATCTTGTACACAGCGTAGAAACGCCTCTTTCTTTATCTGGTTTGTTGACAACCTTGAAAGATGAAATCTCCCTTTTGGAGGAGAAGTTTTGAAGTCCAGAAGATATCCCTGAGATATGATCTCCAACGCCCAGGGATCCTGGACATCTCTTGCCCAATTCTGGGTGAAGAGAGAAAGTCTGCCCCCTACTAGATCCGTTTCCGGATTGGGGGCCCTCACTTCATGCTGTCTTAGGGGCAGCAGCAGGTTTTCTGGCCTGCTTGCCCTTGTTCCAGGTCTGGTTAGGTTTCCAGCCTTGTCTGTAGCGAGCAACAGTTCCTTCCTGTTTTGGAGCAGAGGAAGTTGATGCTGCTCCTGCCTTGAAGTTACGAAAGGCACGAAAATTAGACTGTCTAGCCCTTGGTTTGGCTCTGTCTTGAGGCAGGGCATGGCCCTTACCTCCCGTAATGTCAGCGATAATTTCTTTCAAACCGGGCCCGAATAATGTCTGCCCCTTGAAAGGTATGTTAAGCAATTTAGATTTAGAAGTCACATCAGCTGACCAGGATTTTAGCCACAGCGTTCTGCGCGCCTGAATGGCGAATCCGGAATTCTTAGCCGTAAGTTTAGTTAAATGTACTACGGCATCAGAAATAAATGAATTAGCTAGCTTAAGGGCTTTAAGCTTGTGTGTAATCTCATCCAATGGAGCTGTGTCAAGGGTCTCTTCCAGAGACTCAAACCAAAATGCCGCCGCAGCCGTGACAGGCGCAATGCATGCAAGGGGTTGCAATATAAAACCTTGTTGAACAAACATTTTCTTAAGGTAACCCTCTAACTTTTTATCCATTGGATCTGAAAAGGCACAGCTATCCTCCACCGGGATAGTGGTACGCTTAGCTGAAGTAGAAACTGCTCCCTCCACCTTAGGGACCGTTTGCCATAAGTCCCGAGTGGTGGCGTCTATTGGAAACATTTTTCTGAATATAGGAGGGGGTGAGAAAGGCACACCGGGTCTATCCCACTCCTTGTTAACAATTTCAGTAAGTCTCTTAGGTATAGGAAAAACGTCAGTACACGTCGGTACCGCAAAATATTTATCCAACCTACATATTTTCTCTGGGATTGCAACCGTGTTACAATCATTCAGAGCCGCTAACACCTCCCCTAGTAATACACGGAGGTTCTCCAGCTTAAATTTAAAATGTCTGAATCCGGTTTATTTGGATCAGATCCGTCACCCACAGAATGAAGCTCTCCGTCTTCATGTTCTGCAAATTGTGACGCAGTATCAGACATGGCCCTAGCATTAACAGCGCACTCTGTTCTCACCCCAGAGTGGTCTCGTTTACCCCTAAGTTCTGGTAATTTAGATAAAACTTCAGTCATAACATTAGCCATGTCTTGTAAAGTGATTTGTAATGGCCGCCCTGATGTACTTGGCGTTACAATATCACGCACCTCCTGAGCGGGAGATGCAGGTACTGACACGTGAGGCAAGTTAGTCGGCATAACTTCCCCCTCGTTGTCTGGTGAATTTTTCTTAACATGTACAGATTGGCTTTTATTTAAAGTAGCATCAATGCAATTAGTACATAAATTTCTATTGGGCTCCACCTTGGCCTTTGAACATATTGCACAAAGAGATTCCTCTGTGTCAGACATGTTTAAACAAACTAGCAATTAGACTAGCAAGCTTGGAAAATACTTTTCAAATGAATTTACAAGCAATATAAAAAACGTTACTGTGCCTTTAAGAAGCACACAAAAAAACTGTCACATTGAGATAACAATGAACCGGTTTAGTTATAGCAATCAATTTTTCATATGAAATGCATTAATTTAGCAAAGGATTGCACTCATTTAGCAAGTGGATTATTAACCCTTTAATACCAAAAAACGAATAACAAATAAAATAAATACGTTTTCATCACAGTCAAAGCACAGTCTCACAGGTCTGCTGTGAGTGATTACCTCCCTCAAACTAGTTTTGGAGACCCCTGAGCTCTGTAGAGACGTCCTGGATCATGCAGAGAGAATAAGGAAGACTGTGACTGAATTTTTAATGCGTAGTAAAAGCGCCAAAATAGGCCCCTCCCACTCATAATACAGCAGTGGGGAAGCTCAGTAAACTGATTTTATTCAAAATAAACGACAGCCAAGTGGAAAATAATGCCCATAAATTTTTCACCAAGTACCTCAGAGAGAAAAAAGATTAACCTGCCAGTAAACGTTTTAAATATATGAAATAATAAAAGCCTGTTGCTAGTCGCTATCACTGCAGAAAGGCTATGAGTTATATGTATACAGTATTTTCTTAGTGAAGTGCCATTCCCCAGAAATACTTTAGTGCCAACATACATACATAACAGCCTGATACCAGTTGCCACTACTGCATTTAAGGCTGTACTTACATTATATTGGTATTAGCAGTATTTTCTCAGTCAATTCCATTCCTTAGAAAATAATATAGTGCAACATACCTCTTTGCAGGTGAACCCTGCCCGCTGTCCCCTGTTCTGAAGTTACCTCGCTCCTCAGAATGGCCGAGAACAGCAAATGGATCTTAGTTACGTCCGCTAAGATCATACACAAACTCAGATAGATTCTTCTTCTAATACTGCCTGAGAAGAAACAACACACTCCGGTGCTGTTTAAAACAACAAACTTTTGATTGAAGAAATAAAAACGAAATTTAATAACCACACTCCTCTCACACATCCTATCTATTAGTTAGGTGCAAGAGAATGACTGGGTGTGACGTAGAGGGGAGGAGCTATATAGCAGCTCTGCTTGGGTGATCCTCTTGCACTTCCTGTTAGGGAGGAGTTAATATCCCATAAGTAATGGATGACCCGTGGACTGACTACACTTAACAGGAGAAATTAATTTATCAGGTAAGCATAAATTTACTTTTCTTCTACAAGATACGATGAGTACACGGATTTCATCCTTACTTATGGGATACAATACCAAAGCTACAGGACACGGATGAAACGGGAGGGACAAGACAGAGACCTAAACGGAAGGCACCACTGCTTGAAGAAATTTTCTCCCAAAAACAGCCTCAGAAGAAGCAAAAGTATCAAATTTGTAAAATTTGGAAAAAGTATGAAGAGACGACCAAGTCGCAGCCTTGCAAATATGTTCAACAGAAGCATCATTTTTAAAAGCCCATGTGGAAGCCACAGCCCTAGTGGAATGAGCCGTAATTCTTTCAGGAGGCTGCTGTCCAGCAGTCTCATATGCCAGACGGATGATACTCTTCAGCCAAAAAGAGAGGTAGCCGTAGCTTTCTGACCCCTACGCTTTCCAGAGTAAACAATGAATAATGAAGATGATTGACGGAAATCCTTAGTCGCCTGCAAGTAAAACGTCAAGGCACGGACACAAGGAAGGAACAACAATTTCCTGATTAATATTCTTATTTGAAACAACCTTAGGAAGGAATCCAGGTTTGGTACGCAAAACCACCTTATCAGAATAAAAGATAAGATAAGGCGAATCACATTGTAACGCTGAAAGCTCAGAAACTCTACGAGCAGAAGAAATAGCAACCAAAAACAAAACTTTCCAAGATAACAGTTTCATATCTATGGAATGCATGGGTTCAAACGGAACCCCTTGAAGAACTTTAAGAACTAAATTCAAACTCCAGGGAGGAGAAATTGGTCTAAATACAGGCTTAATTCTGGTTAGAGCCTGACAAAAAGACTGAACATCTGGAACATCTGCCAGACGTTTGTGTAGCAAAATAGACAAAGCAGAAATCTGTCCCTTTAAGAACTCGCTGATAATCCTTTCTCTAATCCTTCTTGGAGAAAAGACAAAATCCTGGGAATCCTAACTTTACTCCATGAGTAGCCCTTGGATTCACACCAAAAAAGATATTTACGCCATATCTTATGATAGATCTTTCTAGTGACAGGCTTACGTGCCTGAATCAAAGTATCGATGAACGAATCGGAGAATCCCCGCTTAGACAAAATCAAGCGTTCAATCTCCAAGCAGTCAGCTGCAGAGAATTTAGATTTGGATGTAGGAAAGTTCCTTGAATGAGAAGGTTCTGTCTCAAAAGAAGTTTCCACGGTGGCAGAGAGGACATGTCCACTAGATCCTTATACCAAGTCCTGCGTGGCCACACAGGCGCGATCAGGATTACTGAAGCCCTCTCCTGCTTGATCCGAGCAATCACGCGTGGAAGAAAAGGAAACGGTGGAAACACATAAGCTAGGCTGAACGACCAAGGCACTGCCAAGGCATCTATCAGTTTGTCCTGGGGATCCCTCAACCTGGATCCGTATTTTGGAAGCTTGGCATTCTGACGAGATGCCATCAAATCCAACTCCGGTCTGCCCCATCGGAGAATCAGTGAGGCAAACACCTCCGGGTGAAGTTCCCACTCCCCTGGATGAAAAGTCTGTCTCTACTCCTGGGATGTAGATTGCCGACAGATAACAAGAGTGGGCCTCCGCCCATCGAATTATCTTGGATACTTCTATCATCGCCAAGGAACTCCTAGTTCCCCCCTGATGATTGATATAAGTTACAGTCGTGAAATTGTCCGACTGGAATCTGATGAATTTGGCCGAAGCCAACTGAGGCCATGCCTGAAGCGCATTGAACATTGCTCTCAATTCCAGAATATTGATTGGAAGTAGAGACTCTACCTGAGTCCATACACCCTGAGCCTTCAGGGAATTCCAGACTGAACCGCAGCCCAGGAGGCTGCGGTCCATTGTCACTATCACCCATGATGGTCTGCAGAAACACGTCCCCTGGGACAGATGATCCAGTGACAACCACCAAAGAATAGAGTCTCTGGTCTCTTGATCCAGATTTATCTGAGGAGATAAATTTGCATAGGCCCCATTCCACTGCCTGAGCATGCACAGCTGCAGTGGTCTGAGATGAAAACGAGCAAACGGAATGATGTCCATTGCCGCTACCATTAATCCAATTACCTCCATACACTGAGCCACTGATGGCCGAGGAATGGATTGAAGGGCTCGGCAATTATTTAGAATCTTTGATTTTCTGATCTCTGTCAGAAATATTTTCATGTCTACCGAGTCTATCAGAGTTCCCAAGAAGGGTACCCTTGTCCGAGGAACTAGTGAACTCTTTTCTAGGTTCACCTTCCAACCGTGAGTTCTCAGAAACGACAACACTGTGTCTGTATGAGATTTCGTCAGATGATAAGTCGACGCCTGAATTAAAATATTGTCCAGATAAGGCGCCACTGCTATGCCCCACGGTCTGAGAACTGCCAGAAGGGACCCTAGAACCTTTGTGAAGATCCTGGGTGCTGTGGCCAACCTGAAGGGAAGAGCCACAAACTGAAAATGTTTGTCCAGGAAGGCAAACCTTAGGAACTGATGATGATCGTTGTGAATAGGGATATGAAGGTATGCATCCTTCAAGTCCACGGTAGTCATATATTGACCCTCCTGGATCATTGGTAAAATTGTTTGTATAGTCTCCATCTTGAACGATGGGACTCTGAGAAACTTGTTTAGACACTAGAGATCTAAAATGGGTCTGAAAGTTCCCTCTTTTTTGGAAAACACTAAAAGATTTGAGTAAAAAGTTTTGGAACGGGACAAATTACTCCCATGGTAGAGAGGTCTTTTACACAGCGTAAGAATGCCTCTCTTTTTATCTGGTCTACAGACAATCGTGAAAGATGAAATCTCCCTCTTGGGAGAAAATCCTTGAATTCCAGTTGATACCCGTGGGTCATGATTTCCAATGCCCAGGGGTCCTGAACATCTCTTGCCCAAGCCTGGGCAAAGAAAGAAAGTCTGCCCCATACTAGATACGTTCCCGGATCGGGGGCCGCCCCTTCATGCTGTCTTTGTAGCAGTAGCGGACTTCTTGGGTTGTTTACCTTTGTTCCAAGCCTGGTTGGGTCTCCAGACGGATTTGGACTGAGCAAAATTCCCTTCCTGCTTTGTGGAGGAAGAGGAAGCAGAAGGTATTCCTTTAAAATTTCAAAAGGAACGAAAATTATTTTGTTTACCCCTCATCTTAACAGACTTGAGGTAGGGGGTGACCTTTACCTCCAGAAATGATTTCCTTCAACTCAGGCCCGAATAGGGTCTTACCCTTGAAAGGAATAGCTAAGAGCTTAGATTTTGATGACATATCAGCAGACCATGATTTTAACCATAACGCTCTATGCGCTAAAACGCCAATTTAGCAATTTGAAAGGCGGCATCTGTAATAAAAGAATTAGCTAGCTTAAGAGCCTTAATTCTATCTAAAATGTCCTCTAAAGGGGTTTCAACCTTTAGAGACTCTTCTAGAGTATCGAACCAAAAAGCTGCTGCAGTAGTAACTGGAACAATGCAAGCAGCTGGTTGTAAAAGGAAACCCTGATGAATAAATAATTTATTTAGAGCAATTAGTTTCCTCAATGTCAGACATGTTGAACGGACTAACAATAACCACAATAGTCGTAAATCACCTTATTTATTGATTTAAACCACTTTTAGAAAATGTGTACTGCGCCTTTAAGAAATAAAAAGCGCACAATTTTTTCTCAGATTGTCAAAAACGTTAATGAATGCTACACAATTAAATATTTATATTCAATTGGCCCAAAAATTATTGCACCCTGTCATGAAAATAGTAATTTACCCTCTAAGAGACATTTTTAAGCAAAAAAATAAGTTTTAACTGAAAAAATGACCCCTGCACCTGCAAAATGACTCAACAACGATCCGGTGAACAGAACACAAGTTTAGGCCCCACCGGAGCCAATGCCTGCTGCCTTCTCAGTCAGAGTAAACTGCGCGTCTGAGCGTGCGAAATAGGCCCCGCCCATCATGGACGTCGTCCTTACAGTCTGAATAACCGCATGGGAAGCGGTCTGAAAACAAGCCATGTGGTCCCTTTATAATTAAACTTGCAGCCCTCCTGACTTTTGTTAAAAAACTATAAAGTGTCAAGCTGCCTCTCCCAGTGTCAAGCCCCATACAGTGCAAACGTCATATGTTAAGGCAATATGAATAAACATAGGTCTCTCAATAACACCCTCAGTGTACAGGTTTACTGCTTACCCCTTCGCTTGCAAGGAAAAAATGTCAGCCAGCTCTGATATACCAAGTCTCCTCAGAATAAAAGACTGAACATACCTCAATGCTGCTTGTAGCATGACACCGTTCTCCACACTGAAGATTTGTCTTGCACTACCTTCAGAAGCTCTGTGGGAACCAACATGGATCTTAGTTACAGCTGCTAAGATCATAAACCTCAGGGCAGAAATCTTCTTCTCATATCTCCCTGAGGAAAATAGTACTCACCGGTACCATTTAAAATAAAAAACTTCTTGATTGAAGAATCTAAAACTAACACCTCACTTTACCTCTTCCTATTACTAACACAGGCAAAGAGAATGACTGGGGGTGGAGGGAAGGGAGGAGCTATATATACAGCTCTGCTGTGGTGCTCTTTGCCCCTTCCTGTTAGCAGGAGGTTAATATCCCACAAGTAAGGATGAAATCCGTGGACTCGTCGTATCTTGTAGAAGAAAACTTATTTATTACCTGACTGTGTATAATTACATGGATTTAAACCAGCTGATTGTATGTTGATGTCTTTCTGTTCCCTATGTACTCATTGTATGACTTTTACAGTAAATAAATAAAGTACAAGTATTTTTTTTCAAAAGATGGATGTTTCAGGGGGCGGAGTCGGCTGCTGAGAAGTATGGCCGCTCTTTGAGTGTGCTCCAAAAGTCTCGTCTCAGGACTACCATCTAAGTCACAAAAGACTGTATATGCTCCCTGAACAAACCGGCTACGACACGGATCAAGTACTACATCCGTGCACCTTACCTGGATTGCGCTCTGAAGCACTGTGCTTACAACAGCCTGAGGCCTACAGCGGCTAGATCGCAGAAACGCACGTCACACATGTTAAAGGCATGATGCCCCAAAATACATCAATTAGGGTCAAATAACTGCTACTGGTGACTAACTCACAAAAAGCGCTACGGTGCCCACCAACACCAAACGGCTTGAGGCCCATACAAGCCACGCCGCAGACTCACAGGCTCATCACCAGAAAGCACCTACTGATCCGCAGCATAACTGTGAACCTGAGGGCGTGGAGAAGCCATGTGGCCACAAGATCCTTAACTAGATGAGGCCTGGACCTTAATATACCTGAAGTTAAATTAAATATAAGCTTAATTCCTATGCAGGGAATACACATTATGCATACTGATATATATTGTGCAAATTAAGAAATCTACCTTGCAAAACAAAAAAAGCCTTTATAGCCTCTATATCCTACAACTATGAGAGTCACTGCAATTGATAAAGAATCATTACTTAACAGACTTACACTCTCCTTAATAATTAATTAATGACAGCGGACACTTCTAGTTTATGCATCATATAATATAAAGCTACAACCTTTATAACGGTCTGCATTATATATCTCTGTGTTCTTGAATACTGAAAAATGGATGCTATCTGAAATTATATAGCAATTACCTACCACAAATTGCCGCCAACCTACCATTACAAAAGTTTATCACTTCTACCTAGACCAGCTTATATATAAATACATATATTTAGGAGAGACTCTAGCACCTTGTTTCACAGGAAATATTTTCACTATCAGATCCTCATACGCACTGCACTGCAGTAATCAAGTAACAACCCCCCCCCCCCAGTGGCATTCTCGCTGATTTATAAATACTATTATACAGAACCAGAAATGAAGCCTAAAAGGCTGCCTAAGCTGGATAAGACCCCTAAAACTACAACAACTACAACACCTTCGGTAAACACCTTCTTCAAGCCCAATTATACAGCAGCAACATTATTGGAGCAACCTGCAACTTCACAACGCAGTCCTCCCTCCCAGACATCAGATGCTAGCGATGAAGATACAGAAGATACTGTTGTACGCTCAAAATCGCTGCTAGAATCTTTACCTTCTAAAAAAGATCTCCAAGCCCTTTTCTCAATGAAGAAATATCTAGTTTATTTCTTCTATGTTTGATAGAGCTCATAGGGTGCTACTCCCCAAAGCCTACAGGTTCCATGAACCCCAGAAACATCATCATCAAGTTCAAAGATTACCACCATAAAGAAGAGATAATGCATGTATCCAGACAACAAAAGCAAAATAACTTTTCAGACTCACAAAATACACATTTTTGCAAACTTAGCACCCAGAACTCTACAAAGACGACGTGAATTCAGAGATCTCACTACCCACCTACTCTCTCATAACATAGCCTATAGATGGGACTCCCATGTTCAATACAAGTCCTTCAACAAGGTCAAAGATTCACCTGCAAAGATCTATCTGAAGCAGAAACCTTTTGTGCAGACCTAAATATAACTATGCCACCATCTCTACAAAGAGCAGCTAAAGAATCACAACTTCTGGACCATCCGATAGATCGAGGGCCCAGGTGGCAAGCAATAATATCATCCAAAAAAACAAAAGAACACTGATACTTAAAGGAAAAGTTAACTTTCACAGACCCCTATGCAGCTTTGTAAAGTAAATTGAAAATGAGTGTGACTTTAATTCATCATTTTGGTAAAATCATTAGTATTTAACCTTTAAAGGTACCTTTTACAACGCTCAGTTCAATCGCCGTAACTCTTTTGATTGGTCCCCCACTGACGTCCCAACAGACTAGATTTACGCCCACAATGGTATATACGCATGCGTGTCTCAAGTAACTTTCGGCCGCAATATATACGTGTTCATGAGACACACAGCAGTTATGTTTTTCTGCACATGCACAAAATAATACGCCTCACTAGAACGCTGACGAATGTACACGTAAGAGCGGGTGAGACCGGTCTTACGTGTAAAGGAGAGAAATCAGGAAATGATCGGGTGGGCGAAGGAAGTGCGGAAAAATTTAGGATATAACTAACTACTAAAGACTAATTTTTTTTATTTTATTTTTTTAAATTAGCGACTGTACTTAAAAAATGAACATTAATGGATTGCATTAATGTTGAGGCTCTAAATTTACTTTCACTTTAATCAATCCTGCCATCCCATCTCAGATGGACTTTTCCATTCAAAAACCTCTCAGAATATTAATGGACTACTCATTTACTGTGGACATGATCCAGATAGTAACTATGTTTGAAATACATAAACTTATTGTTAGATTGAAGTACTCTCAGATATTGACTTCAAAAATAATACCTCACCAGTGCCTAGACATTTTTCTGTTAAAATAAAAAATACATAATGCATAATATTTGTTAGCTACTGTTTAATATGTTCTGTGATTCAGTTGTATCATTGATAATAATCACTTAAGGACAGGGTATTTCCCCCTAATGTTAATGGGTATGATCATATTGATATCTATGATACCAATGTTACTGTTACTGTTTAAGTTAAATTATCTTATCTGTTTTATTCTTATTTATTATTCTCATTGGACAACTCCCTTATATAAATCCAAGTCTCCACGGTTAATCTCTTACACACCACCTTCCCTAGAAAATGGCTAACCCACCAACCCATTTACTAACTTTCATGACTCAAAATGTTAAAGGTTTCAATATACCTCAAAAGAGGTAAATGGCTTTCAATGACATCTACAAGAAACCCATTTTAAACAGGGCTCCATACCCTCAAACTTCTCATTGCACTACCCTCTACACTATCACAGTTATCACCCTACAAAGAAGATAAATGGAGTCAGCATATTTATTCATAGGTCTCTCCTCTTTCAGTTCCATTATATGGAAACAGATAAAGAAGGCAGATGTTTAGGAATTAGAGGACTACTTTATGGTAGACCCATAACATTTATTAATGTCTATGCTCCGAACACTCATCAATCTGTATTTTTTCAAACCATAACAGACCTAACTATCACCCTAACTAAAGGACCAATACTCTTAGCAGTCAATCTCAATTTCCCCCTGAACCCATCCGTAGATAGTTCCAATGTAACATTACAGATTCCAAAACAAAATATGAAATCCATATGGTCAAACATCCTATTATTATCATAACATGATACATGGCATTATTTACACCCTGACAGCAGGGACTTTACCTTCTTTTCCAACCCTAATAAGTCATATTCGACTGGACTACATTTTTGCTGACCATTTGCTCCTAACACACTTAGTTTCATCCCAAATAAGAACCACTTCATGGACTGATCACTCTGCTGTCAGTCGATTCAGATGGCCCTCCCAACCTCTTAAACCCTTCATTTGGCGTCTCGACGACACTATTCTTCTAGATCCTCTACACAACACCCACATTAAGAACTCTATTTCCAACTATTTCCAGGAAAATCTAACAGAAAACGCAAATATACATGTAGTTTGGGAAGCACATAAGTGTACCATAAGAGGAGAATTATTTAAAGTTAAGGCAACCAAAACTAAACAAATAAGAGCATTACACCTCAAAATTACACAAAACCTTCTCCGTCTTGACAATATGCACAAACTCCATCCTAAAGACGAAACTCTTCTGGGAAAGTTAACTACCAGAAACAAACTTAATGACCTATTATTAGAAAAAACACAAAAACAAGCTTTCTACTTGAAACAAAATTCTTCATATAAAGAAACAAAGCAGGCCGACTCCTTGCTAGAGCACTTAAGAAAAAACAAAACTCCCTTTATGTTCATTACCTTAAGAAAACACCAAACCAAATAGTTGAAGATACCCTCACCATAGCTGATACTTTTCGACAATTATATGCAGATCTCTAAGATCTTTTTCCCACCCGATCGAAAGAGACCCATACACAACTATGCTAGACCTACCTCCAGGATATAGAGACACCTAAACTTGACCCCAAAATGATAACCCTTCTTAAGCAATCTATCACACCCCAAGAAATAGATAAAGCTATACAATCACTAAAAACAGGGAAAAGCCCGGGCCCAGATGGGTTCAGTGGCTCTTATTACAAAACCTATAAGGATTTACCGATTCCCAAATTACATGCACTCTTCCTACCTTTTTGATCAAAATAACCCTATACCCTCGAGGATGTTGGAGGCCTTTGTCTCTGTCATGTCCTGAAATCCAACGATATTGGAACCTAGTGAGAACTCAAATAAATCAATTGCTAGACAGCAATATCGCCCTTGACCCCTTAATATTCTTATTTTACAACATTCCTAAACTCAATCCAAAACCCACACAAAATTACTACAAATAGCCCTTAACACCGCCACCCACAATGGTTGAATGGAAAACGCAGCTTTCACAAAATATTACGTTCGAAAAATATTTTTATCTGTCTAGTAATAAACTTGATTTCTACCATGAAATATTATTTCTATGGGACTCATACTTTCAAACTTGACCACCACCCATCCCAGAGACCAATGCAGAGACCCAACACAATGACCAAATGAGTCATGAATAAACCAAAACCTTATACTTACAAACTATAGGAAATAGGAGACTATCTACATTTACATTCACATTCACATTAATGTCCGCCCAATGGACTTAGTCAATTTCTTTCTTCCTTTTCCTCTTCTTTTTTTTTATTTCTTTTTCTTGAATATTATTAAAGTTAAAATGTGATTCTATTTGAATTTCAGTCATAACCAACAAATATTGAAGTCTATTTACTAGAAAATGTTATTTTGTATAATGGCTAATGTATAATTTGTATCACAATAAAAAGAATAATAAAAATTAAAAAAAGGAGGTTTCAACGGGCAAAAGAAGCTCCTTTACAAAATAAACAAGTGAATATACTCTAGCAGGTAAAGCAGATTATTAAAAACACATTACAGGAGATTTTTTTTTACAGTAAACTGTCCCTTTAAAGGGACATTAAACACTAAATACATGCTAGATAGAATGATGCATGACTAACATGTAGATGTATTTTTTAAAGTTTCATTAGTTGTTTAAAAAGTGACAAAATAAGTGTAAAGTTTTAGTGTCTATAAAACACTGGGAGCTGCCATGTTGTAACTTGTGTTACCTTCTCTGCTGTGGCCAATTAGGGACAGTTATATATAGGTCATTAGAGTGTGCAGCCAATGGTTGTGCTGGATTTAACAGTGTTCTGCACTTCCATTTCTAACAGGAACTGAAAAGCTCACAATTTCAGAATGGAATTACAGGCAAAGAGGACAAAATAAATAATGAAAGTATATTGCAGAGTTGTTTTATTACATACAATATATCATTTTATATTACCATCTCAAAGTGTTTAATGTCCCTTTAAATACCAGTGCAACATCTTTTTGTTTCTAGTCAACCATCTCATATATATATATATATATATATATATATATATATATATATATATATATATATATATATATATATATATATATATATATATATATATACACACATACACATACACACACACCATCATAACATTATAATACAAAACAAGAAATATAAATGTGTCATATATATAACATTAAAATAGTATATTCATAAATAAATATGTATATACACACACATGCATATGGTAGTTTGTGTATATATATATATATATATATATATATATATATATATATATATATGTGTGTATACACACACAAGTCATATAATAACACCATAAAAAGTTGGATTCATATTTATATTCATAAATAAATATGTATACACACACATATACAGGAGTCTATGTGTGTTTGTGTATATATACTGTATATATACTGTATATATATATATATATATATATATATATATATATATATATATATATATATATATATATATATAACACACAAATTACATAATAACACCATAAAAAGTTGGATTTGTATTTCACAGCTGTGAAGCCTAGAAAGGATCCAGCCTAACCAAGCTTAATGTTAGGTGTGCCTGCTGGCGGCAAGCAGGAGGGAGTGGGAGTAGCGGAAACTAAACCAGGGCGCAAGGGACTAATTTTAAGGTTCCAGCAGCTCCCTGGCGCCAGGGTTTTTTAAGACCAGCTTTAGATTCTGATTTTTAATCTAGGTACTGTAACTATATTTTGCATTCAGAACATAACTTAGCAATGTATTAGTAAAGTATAACTTCTGTCTGACATAACAGCTCTGAACTAATCAGACTTACAAGTGATGCTCCTGACCTAAAAACTACAGAAGGTTCAGTCTCACACTGGTTGCAGAGGTCTCACCTGTAGCTTTTGCTCAAGATAATCTCGAACCTCTTGCATGTGACTCCTGTATACAGTGCAGTGTGAGGATACAAGCTCTGCGGCCTAAAGGAATAGAAAACGATTTGTGTAAATCATCCGATGATGAAATGATTGAGAGAGATGTGTTTTTATGAAGTTGACAAAATAATGTCCCCATTACAAAATGACTATCAAGACTGAACATCAGATGGGACATTGAAAACCAGCATTGTCCATCATACAGATAAAATACCTTAAATTAAAGTGACAGTAAACACCTGGAGGTTTTAAAATAAAAGGTTTAGTTATGCATAGTGTAACAGCTTTGCAATATACGTTTATTATTTATTTTGCCCCCTTTCATGTAATCTAGTTCTGAAAATTGTGATTTTCTAATTCTAAAAACGGAAAAACACAGTTCAGACTTCTCAAGGCCAACAATGCTACATATCTTTTCCTCACTGGCTTGAAAGATAAAAAATGCAAAACAATGAACTTTATAACAACATAATAAATGTGGCTAACCATGTCAGCTGCAGACGCAAGCCCAGATGAACTACAAATGAGGCAAGTGGTTGGTTGAGTTTGTCTAATGAAAAACAACTGCAGCAAACAAGATATTAAGAATGTTTAAACTTGGATGATATTATTCTATGGCAAGACAACATAAATGTCACGCAATTACAAGGAGTTTACTGTCCCTTTAGGGCGTATTATAGAAAAACTCAAGCATGTGTACAATGACGAGAGGCAGATTATGCCCCAGGGATCAGAAGGTGTAAACAGTGCTGAGTTTTGTTTTGTTAACTGAGAACAGTTTGTGCTTTGTTGTCCCTTTAAAGAAAGGCCAATTTATAAAGAATTTAAATAATACACAATGGGCCAGATTACGAGTGGAGCGCAAATTAACATTTCCGCTCAAGCGTTAATTGCGCTAGAAGTTAGCTTTTTGTGCTTGTCGAGTTGCGCTCATATTGCCAGTGGAAAGTAAACTATTTTCGCTGTTGTGCTAACTCGACAAACGCAAAAAGCCGAAGTTAGAATATCGCGTGCACGTTCACTTATTCCCCCATAGAAGTCAATAGAGAGAAAAAAAGTGGAACCCCCCACTCTCGCTCAAACTCGATCGCATATTGTCATATGCGCTAACCCAACATAAAAATAGGAATATTTCACATTCCAATGTTCTGCACATAGAAGAATATGTTCTATTTATTTATATATACAGTATATTTAATGTTTTTTTGTACAATAACATAAATTATGCTTACCTGATAATTTCATTTCCATCGAGGGGAGGAGAGTCCACGGCTTCATTCATTACTGTTGGGCATTATGAACCTGGCCACCATGAAGAGGCAAAGACACCCCAGCCAAAGGATTAAATACCTCCCCCACTTCCCTCATCCCCCAGTCATTCTGCCGAAGGAACAAGGAACATTCAAAGAAATATCAGGGTATAAATGGTGCCAGAAGATGAATTAAATTTAGGTCCGCCTATCGGAGATACGGGCGGGAGCCGTGGACTCTCCTCCCCTCAATGGAAACTAAATGATCAGGTAAGCATAATTTATGTTTTCCATGTAAAGGGGAGGAGAGTCCACGGCTTCATTTATTACTGTTGGGAAACCTATACCCAAGCTCTAGAGGACACTGAATGAAACCGGGAGGGAAAAGGCGGGCCCTAATCTGAGGGCACCACAGCCTGCAAAACCTTTCTCCCAAAAACAGATTCCGCAGAAGCAAAAACGTCAAAGTTGTAAAATTTTGTAAAAGTGTGTAAGGAGGACCAGGTAGCCGCCTTACAAATTTGCTCCAGAGAGGCCTCATTCTTGAAGACCCAAGACGAAGCAACAGCTCTAGTTGAATGAGCCGTGATCCTCTGAGGAGGCTTATGTCCCGCTGTCTCATAGGCCAAGCCAATCAAGCTCCTCAACCAAAAGGACAAAGAAGTAGAAGAGGCTGTCTGTCCCTTGCGCTTCCCTGAATACACCACAAAAAGAGATGTAGACTGTCTAAAATCCTTCATAGCCTGAAGATAAAAACTTCAGGGCACGAACCACATCCAGATTATGAAGCAACCTCTCCTTAGAAGAAGAAGGGTTAGGACACCAAGAAGCAACCACTATTTCCTGATTGATGTTACGGTTAGACACCACCTTGGGAAGAAACCCCAAACCAGTGCAAAGCACAGCCTTATCTGCATGAAAAAACAGATAAGGAGGCTCACATTGCAAGGCAGCCAGTTCAGATACTCTTTGTGCCGATGCAATGGCCAACAGGAAGAGAACTTTCCAGGACAGAATCCGAATATCAATGGAATGCATAGGATCAAACTGAACCTTCTGCAATACCTTAAGGACAAAGTTTAAGATCCATGGGGGAGCAGACTGTCTAAAGACAGGCCTGATTCTAGAAAGAGTCTGAACAAAAGCTTGGATGTCAGGGAGCTCAGCGAACCTCCTATGCAACAAGACTGATAATGCCGAAATCTGTCCCTTTAAGGACCCTTCTCTAAACCGTCTTGGAGAAAGGAAATAATCCTGGATACCTTCACCTCATGCCAAGGATATCCATGCTTCTCACACCAGGACAAGTAAGTCCTCCACACCTTATGGTAGATGCGACGAGTGACTGGCTTCCTTGCCTGAATTAGAGTCTCAGAGCCTCAGAGTCTGATTTTGATGTTGAAAAGGGACCTGTTCCAGCAGATCCCTGCGACAGGGTAACCTCCACGGCGGAGTGGATGACATCCCCAACAAATCCGCAAACCACGTCCTCCGCAGCCATGATGGAGCAATTAGAATGTCCAAAGCCCACTCCTGTTTGATGCATGCCACTACACGAGGTAGAAGTGGTGACAGTGGAAAAATGTAAGCTAGGCTGAATCCCCAAGGCACCGCTAAGGCATCTATCAGCTCTGCCTGGGGATCCCTGGATCTCGACTCGTAACGGGGTAGCTTGCAATTGAAGAACAGGAGGGCAAATGGCAGGTACTCCAATAACCAGATAGGCGCAACTATATTCGGTAAAAAATTCAAAACTTTAATGAAAAAATGTTTAAAAATTGTATATAAAATACACAATCAAGCTGGACACAAAGACAGGGGGTGAAAAAGACAGGCCTGACGCGTTTCGCGCCCCCTAGTGGCGCTTATTCATAGGCTGCAGCACCTAGTGTGTGGTGCCTTTTTAAAGGGCAAGGAAAACCATTAACCCTTAGTGTGCAAATCATTATTAAAAACAGTAACAAAATAAAAACAACAACAAATTTACATTGGGATTACTTACAAAAAATATAAATACAGATTCAGATACAGACATACCTGAGCCAGTGTGTGGAATAATGTGATACCTAGACATGATAATGAGAAATTAATATATACCAATTACCTAAGTTTGGATACTAGTAACTAAGAGATGTCCTAGTTTTCTTAAATATGTATAAACCAACTAGTATTGTACACAATAGGGATATCACAATATTAATATAGTAAGGGAAATATATAATTAATTAATAGTCTCATGACTACATAGTGCCATTTCAGTTATCAGTGAAGTAGTTAATATCGCATGCTTTATCCATTCCTAGTGGTTGACATGTATTAAGCTTTAATATCCAAAATATTTCTTTCTTATCTAAGATTTTCCCGGGGGGGTATCCTTGTTTTTGTGAATTTTTGGGGAACATGTTAGAGACGTCAAAAACTATTCTAAGGACTCCGCAGTCGCTAGTCACTTTAATGGTTTACATTTCACCCACAAGGCTGATATTTCAGTCCAAATCATTGATATCGCTAAAATTCCAATTAGAGGAGGCAATAGGCAAAAAATCTTAGATAAGAAAGAAATATTTTGGATATTAAAGCTTAATACATGTCAACCACTAGGAATGAATAAAGCATGCGATATTAACTACTTCACTGATAACTGAAATGGCACTATGTAGTCATGAGACTATTAATTAATTATATATTTCCCTTACTATATTAATATTGTGATATCCCTATTGTGTACAATACTAGTTGGTTTATACATATTTAAGAAAACTAGGACATCTCTTAGTTACTAGTATCCAAACTTAGGTAATTGGTATATATTAATTTCTCATTATCATGTCTAGGTATCACATTATTCCACACACTGGCTCAGGTATGTCTGTATCTGAATCTGTATTTATATTTTTTGTAAGTAATCCCAATGTAAATTTGTTGTTGTTTTTATTTTGTTACTGTTTTTAATAATGATTTGCACACTAAGGGTTAATGGTTTTCCTTGCCCTTTAAAAAGGCACCACACACTAGGTGCTGCAGCCTATGAATAAGCGCCACTAGGGGGCGCGAAACGCGTCAGGCCTGTCTTTTTCACCCCCTGTCTTTGTGTCCAGCTTGATTGTGTATTTTATATACAATTTTTAAACATTTTTTCATTAAAGTTTTGAATTTTTTACCGAATAGAGTTGCGCCTATCTGGTTATTGGAGTACCTGCCATTTGCCCTCCTGTTCTTGTATATACAGCGATTTTGAGTTGATCGCTGGCTACGGCACTCTGCCAGACCATTCCATTGGAGCATTTTACCTACCATTACCGGTTCCGGTTCCGGACGCCGCTACACCGCGCTTACCTACTGTGTATGCTAGTAGCTTGCAATTGAGTCTGGACGCCATGAGATCTATCTCCGGCGTTCCCCACCTGAGATAAATCTCAGCAAACACTTCAGGGTGAAGAGACCATTCCCCCGGATAGAAGGATTGCCTGCTGAGAAAGTATGCTTCCCAGTTGTCCACACCTGGAATGTAAATCGCTAAGAGCGAGCAGCTGTGGGACTCCGCCCACTCCAATATCCGAGACACCTCCCTCATGGCTAGGGAGCTCCTCGTACCCCCTGATGGTTGATGTAAGCCACCGAGGTTAAGTTTTCGTATTGGAATCTGATGAAGCTGAACGCCTCCAGAGAAGGCCATGCCTTCAGATTGTTTGGAGTTCCAGGATATTTATCGGGAGGAGCGACTCCTCCCGGGACCATTTTCCTTGTGCCATCCTGGCACCCCAAACAGCTCCCCATCCTGCAAGACTCGTGTCCATAGTCACAATCTCCCAGGACAGTCTCAAGAAGGATGTCCCCATGGACAGTTACTCCGGACGGATCCACCAAGAGAGGGAAATCCGAGTCCGAGCATCCATGGATATCTGCTGTGATAGATCTGAATGATCGCCGTTCCACTGTCTCAACATGCACAATTGAAGAGGCCTGAGATGGAACCTGGCGAATGGAATGACGTCTATGCTGGAGAGTGGAGACCATGAGTCCGATCACCTCCATACACTGAGCCACCGAGGGGCTTGAGGAGGACTGAAGGGCACCCTGTTGCTGGGAACCAGGGAACTCTTTCCTAAGTTAATCTTCCAACCGTGAAATTGGAGCAAAAGAAGAAGCGCCCTCGAATGATCCTCTGCAAGACTGAGCGACGGCGCCTGGACTAGGATGTCGTCCAGATAGGGCACCAGAGCAATGCCTCTGGATCTGGCCACTGCAAGTAGTACCCCCAGAACCTTCGTGAAGACTCTCGGGGCCGTCGCCAGACCAAAGTGAAGGGCCACAAACTGGAAGTGTTGGTCCAGAAACACAAATCTTAAGAACTGGAAGTGGTCCCTGTGAATTGGCACATGAAGGGAAGCGTCCTTCAAGTCTATAGTTGTCATGAACTGTCCCTCTTGAACTAGGGGCAGAATAGATCTGATCATTTCCATTTTGAACGATGGAATACTCAGAAAATTGTTTAAACACTTTAGGTCCAGAATCGGGCAGAATGTGCCCTCCTTCTTTGAAACCACAAAAAGATTTGAATAGTACCCTAGACCCCCTTCTGCTTGGGGTACTGGTACGATAATACCTAGAGAGGAGAGATCCCTCACACATTCTAGAAAGGCTTAACTCTTTTCCGGTCTTGAAGACAGGTTTGACAGGAGGAATCTGCCCCTGGGCAGATGGGATCTGAACCCTATCCTGTAACCCTGGGCGACAACGTCCAGAACCCAAAGATCCTGAACATCCTGCAACCAGGCTTCTGAGAAGATAATCTGCTCCCTACTTGGTCCAGAGACTGGTCGGGGCGCCCCTTCATGCCGATTTTGTCTCTGTGGGCTTCTTGCTCTGCTTAGACTTGTTCCAAGAATGAGCCGGTTTCAAAGTTCCCTTGGACTGGTCCGCTTCCGCAGCGGGTTGCTGGCGCTGGGCCTTGTCCGCACGAAAGGGACGAAAAGTAGATCCTTTAGGCTTAGCCTTCTTATCCTGCGGTAGGAAAGCTCCCTTGCCTTCCGTAACCGTGGATATGATCAAATCCAATCCTGGATTGAACAGAATCTTTCCTTGAAAAGCCAGAGACAACAGCCTCGACTTAGAGGTCATGTCCGCAGACCAAAACTTTAGCCACGAGCCCTGCAAACTTAAATGGAAAAATTTGACACCTTAGCGTTCAGGTGAATAATTTGCATATTGGCATCACATATGAAAGAATTGACGATCTTCAGCGCCTTAATCTTATTCTGTATCTCTTCAATAAAAAAAGTCTCCTCCTTGACCATTTCACCCAGGGATTCACACCAATATGTTGCAGCTCCAGCGACAACAGCTACCGCTGCCGCTTGAAAACCAAACCCGTGTGTTGAAACAGTTTCCTTAACATATTTTCCTTGAGGGGAATAGTTGTCCGCTTCGCGAGCACGGAGATAGCACCATCCACCTTAGGGACAGTACCCCACAGCTCAAGCTGAGAGTCCAGAACAGGTAACAGTTTCTTAAAGGAAGAAGAAGGGGAAAAGGAAGAAACTAATCGCTCCCATTAATTCTTAATAATATTCGCCATCTTAACAGGAGCCGGGAAGGCCTGAGGCACCACCCTGTCCTCATATAAACAACAAACCAGACCACACAAAATATGTGTGTCTAAGGGAGAGGTGAACCAACCACAACAACCTCCCCTGTAATAATATAAAGAGATAGCAAGGTATTTTTAAATATTATGTAGCCTGATGAAACGGCATATTGAGCCGAGAAACACGTTGCTAAGCAACATTTTAAATCTATTTTAATAAAAGTATCTGTTTACTTTTACCTTGCTCTTGGACAATTGTTTTAATACCTCCTGGACTTTGCCTTGTTTGGAATTATCTGTCGGCGTCTTAATCTGGCTAGCAGCACCGGAAGTTGTGTTGTCATCAGGAGACAAGTCCCGCTCACAGCCCATTTGCCGCTGGGGAGTCAGCCGAACGGCTCTGAAGCTTCGGCTTGTTCACTATTGCACTGGATGTGCAGTCATCTTTGTGAGTACCTGATCGTCATCTTTTGATATAGAAATACTCATAAGAAGTTGCTGCACCAAGGGCGCCTCCCTTTCTTTGTGTCTTTTAGGACTTGTGGTCAATATCTGTCCTCATATACCTTATCAAGTTTAGGAATTGCAGGTTCTTCTGAAAGTTTTGGTTCTGGAACTTCCAGAGTAGCAAGCACTTGTTTCAGCAAATTGCGCAAATCTTCCACCCTAAACCTAAAGTCAGGCTCCTCCACAGCTGGAGGTTTAGATAACACGGACTCCAACCCAGAAGAGGCCTCCTCCGAAGAGTCAGAGTGGGCCTCGTCATCATATAACCCTTCTGATATTTCCACAGGCGTAGACAATCCCTGGGCCGGGCCGCCATAATACGCCCTACGCTTAGCAGATGTGGTAAGGCATGGATCACTTTCGATACTATTATTTGCAGTTAATCAGCAAAATCTGACGGCCAACGAATCTCTCCCGTAGGAGTAATGGTTTGAACCTGGGGCGCTGCATGTGCAATTGGAGACGGCTCAGTAATACTAGACATCCGTTTGCTTTTAGATGTCGTAACCTTATTAAGGCATGTGGAACATAGTTGAGCAGACTGATCTACCAGAACCTCCTCACAATAAACACAGGAATGAGACCTTGTTAAAGAGGGAGAACCCTCCATAGCTTGCGCTGTTATTACGGACTAGATTAACTTAATGATTAGGCACCTTTATACCTCCAATGGCCGGGGCACTCACCACCTCCTATGACCCAGACTACAGAAACCTTTCCGTCTCCTGCGCCGCTGATCAAAAGAGAGGAGAGATAGCCACACCCGGTCACAAGGAATGCCTGACAGGACCGCCCCTGCCTAAGGAGAAAACGCGCCACAAAATGTTTGCGCAATACTCCCATAAGTCACCTGAAAGTTCCACACATTGCCAGAGTCTCATCTCACACATAACGCAGCAATGACACAATAAACAATATCATGTATAAACCCCCCCTGTTCAATAATCCTCTTTCCAGGAATATTAACCCTTGATTCTTTAAGATAAAGGCGTCACACTGTGACCCTGTCTTCCATGTTATCATTTATGTAATAAAAAATGAAACGATCTTACCAGAATCTACGCCGTGGAACAGAAACATGGCCCTTTGAGTGTGAAAGGTTAGTAGCCTCGCTCCTGACATGGACTTGAGTGAAAAAGCAGGCAGCGAAACTCGTCAATGCTGATTGCTTGTGGAGCTGTTAATATGAGTCGGGATGGTTTCGCAGAAAGACTCTCCCTGCATCTCCGGACTCTAACTTTCGCCCAGGCTCTCATTAAGAGGCTGACAGGACTACTTAAAACTCCAGTCCCAATGCGAAGAGTACTACCCTCCATAAGAGACTACTCCGATCTACTCCGATCTTCGGCACTTCACGAAAGGCAAAGAATGACTGGGGGATGAGGGAAGTGTGGGAGGTTTTTAAGCCTTTGGCTGGGGTGTCTTTGCCTCCTCCTGGTGGCCAGGTTCATAATTCCCAACAGTAATGAATGGAGCCGTGGACTCTCCTCCCCTTTAGATGGAAATAAGGAAATTTATGCTTACCTGATAAATTGATTTCTTCTACGATACGACGAGTCCACGGATTCATCCTTACTTGTGGGATATTATCCTCCTGCTAAAAGGAAGTGGCAAAGAGCACCACAGCAGAGCTGTCTATATAGCTCCTCCCTTGACTCCACCCCCCAGTCATTCGACCGAAGGTATAGGAAGAGAAAGGAAAAGCTAAAAAGGTGCAGAGGTGACTGAAGTTTTTAAAAAAAATAAAATAAATACTGTCTTAAAATGACAGGACGGTCCGTGGACTCGTCGTATCATAGAAGAAATCAATTTATCAGGTAAGCATAAATTTCCTTTTCTTCTACAAGATACAACGAGTCCACAGATTCATCCTTACTTGTGGGATACAATATCAAAGCAACAGGACACGGATGAACGGGAGGGACAAGACAGATACCTAAACGGAAGGCACCACTGCTTGAAGAACCTTTCTCCCAAAAATGGCCTCAGAAGAAGCAAAAGTATCAAATTTGGAAAATTTGGAAAAAGTATGAAGGGAGGACCAAGTCGCAGCCTTAAAAATCTGTTCAACAGAAGCATCTGGAAGCCACAGCTCTAGTGGAATGAGCCGTAATTTTTTTCCAGGAGGCTGCTGTCCAGCAGTCTCGTATGCGAGGCGGAAGATGCTTTTCAGCCAAAAAGAGAGGTAGCCATAGCTTTTTGACCCCTAAGTTTTCCAGAATAAACAATGAATAGAGACGTGATTCCTGATTAATATTCTTATTTGAAACAACCTTAGGAAGGAATCCAGGTTTAGTACGCAAAACCACCTTATCAGAATGGAATATAAGATAAGGTGAATCACATTGTAACGCAGAAAGCTCAGAAACTCTTCGAGCAGAAGAGATAGCAACTAAAAACAAAACTTTCCAAGATAACAGCTTAATATCTATGGAATGCATGGGTTCAAACAGAACCCCTTGAAGAACATTAAGAACTAAATTCAAACTCCATGGCGGAGCAATAGGTTTAAACACAGGCTTGATTCTAATTAAAGCCTGACAAAGAGACTGAACGTCTGGGACATCCGTTAGACGCTTGTGTAGTAAAATTGACAAAGCAGAAATTTGTCCCTTTAAGGAACTAGCTGATAATTCCTTCTCTAATCCTTCTTGGAGAAAGGACAAAATCCTAGGAATCCTAACCCTACTCCACGAGTAGCCCTTGGATTCGCACCAATAAAGATATTTATGCCATATCTTATGGTAAATTTTTCTCGTGACATGCTTGCAAGCCTGAATCAAAGTATTAATGACCGACAGAGAATCCACGCTTAGATAAAATCAAGAATTCAATCTCCTGGCAGTCAGCTGCAGAGAATTTAGATTTGGATGTTGGAACGGACCTTGAATGAGAAGGTCCTGCCTCAATGGTAGTTTCCACGGAGGTAGAGACGACATGTCCACTAGATCCACATACCAAGTCCTGCGTGGCCACGTAGGCGCTATTAGAATTACTGAAGCTCTCTCCTGTTTGATTCTTGCAATCACACGAGGCAGGAGAGGAAATGGTGGCAACACATAAGCCAGGTTGAACGACCAAGGTACTGCTAGAGCATCTATCAGTACAGCCTGGGGAGCCCTTGAACTGGACCCGTAACGTGGAAGCTTGGCATTCTGTCGAGTTGCCATTAGATCCAATTCTGGTATGCCCATTGTTGAATCAATGATGCAAACACCTCCGGATGGAGTTCCCACTCCCCCGGATGAAAATTCTGACGACTTAGAAAATCCGCTTCCCAGTTCTCTACTCCTGGGATATAGAATGCTGATAGATGGCAAGAGTGAGTCTCCGCCCATCGGATTATCCTTGATACCTCTATCATCGCTAGAGAACTCCTTGTTCCCCCCTGATGATTGATATATGCCACAGTCGTGATGTTGTCCGACTGGAATCTTATGAATTTGGCCAGAGCCAACTGAGGCCACGCCTGAAGCGCATTGAATTTTGCTCTCAGTTCCAAAATATTGATTGGTAATTGAGACTCCATAGGAGTCCAATTACCCTGAGCCTTCAGGGAATTACAGACTGCACCCCAGCCCAAGAGGCTGGCATCCATTGTCACTATAACCCATGATGGCCTGTGGAAGCACATTCCCTGGGACAGATGATCCTGTGATAACCACCAAAGAAGAGTCTCTGGTCTCTTGATCCAGAATTATTTGAGGAGATAAATTCGCATAATCCCCATTCCACTGCCTGAGCATGCACAGCTGCAGTGGCCTGAGATGAAAGCGAGCAAACGGGACAATGTCCATTGCTGCTACCATTAATCCAATGACCTCCATACAGTGAGCCACTGATGGCCGAGGAATGGACTGAAGAGCTCGGCAAGTATTTAGAATCTTTGATTTTCTGACCTCCGTCAGAAATATTTTCATGTCTACCGAGTCTATCAGAGTTCCCAAGAATGGAACTCTTGTTTGTGGAACAAGTGAACTCTTTCCTACATTCACTTTCCAACCGTGAGTTCTTAGGAAAGACAACACAATGTCCGTGTGAGATTTGGTCAGATGATAAGTTGACGCCTGAATCAAGATATCGTCCAGATAGGGCGCCACTGCCATGCCCCGCGGCCTGAGAACCGCTAGAAGGGACCCTAGCACCTTTGTGAAGATTCTGGGAGCTGTGGCCAACCCGAAGGGAAGGGCCACAAACTGATAATGCTTGTCCAAAAAGGCAAAGCTTAGAAACTGATGATGATCCTTGTGGATAGGAATGTGAAGATACGCATCCTTTAGGTCCACGGTGGTCATGTATTGAGACCCTCCTGGATCATTGGTAAGATTGTTTGTATAGTCTCCATCTTGAACGATGGAGAGCGATGGGAACCACAAAAAGGTTTGAGTAAAACCCCTGTCCCTGTTCCAGCTTTGGAACTGGACAAATTACTCCCATGGTATAGAGGTCTTTTACACAGTGTAAGAGCGCCTCTCTTTTTGTCTGGTCTACAGACAAACGTGAAAGATGAAATCTCCCCCTTGGGAGAAATTCCTTGAATTCCAACTGATACCCCTGGGTCACAATTTCCAATGCCCAGGGATCCTGAACATCCCTTGCCCAAGCCTGAGCAAAGAGAGAAAGTCTGCCCCCTACTAGATCCGGTCCCGGATCGGGGGCTGCCCCTTCATGCTGTCTTGGTAGCAGCAGCGGGCTTCTTGACTTGTTTACCCTTTTTCCAGGCCTGGTTAGGTCTCCAGACAGACTGGAATTGAGCAAAATTCCCTTCCTGTATAGTGGAGGAAGGGGAAGCAGAGGGTACTCCTTTGAAATTTAGAAAGCTACGAAAATTATTTTGTTTACCCCTCATCTTAAGAGATTTGTCTTGAGGTAGGGCGTGACCTTTACCTCCAGTAATGTCGGAAATGATTTCCTTCAATTCAGGGCCGAATAGGGTGTTACCCTTGAACGGAATAGCTAAAAGTTTAGATTTTGATGATACATCAGCAGACCACGATTTTAACCATAGTGCTCTGCGTGCCAAAATGGCAAAGCCTGCATTTTTTGCAGCTAATTTAGCAATCTGAAAAGCAGCATCTGTGATAAAGGAATTAGCTAGCTTGAGAGCTCTAATTCTGTTCAAAATGTCCTCTAAGGGCGTCTCTACCTTCAGAGACTCCTAAAGGGCATCAAACCAGAAAGCTGCCGCCGTAGTTACTGGAACAATGCAGGAAGTAGGCTGTAACAAGAAACCCTGGTGAATAAATAATTTCTTTAGAAGACCCTCTAATTTTTTATCCATAGGGTCTTTGAAAGAACAACTGTCGTCAATAGGTATAGTTGTACACTTAGCTAGAGTAGATATTGCTCTCTCCACCTTAGGGACCATTTGCCAAGAGTCCCTGATGGTGTCTGATATAGGAAACATTTTCTTAAAATTGGGAGGGGGAGAGAACGGTATCCCTGGTCTATCCCATTCCTTTTTAACAATTTCCGAAATTCTTTTGGGAACCGGAAAAACATGTACGTGTAAGTAGGTACTTCTAGATATTTATCCATCTTACACAATTTTTCTGGAGGAATTGTAATAGGTTCACAATCATCCAGAGTCGCTAGGACCTCCCTGAGCAACAGGCGAAGGTGTTCAAGTTTAAATTTAAAGGACGCTAAGTCCGAATCTGTCTGAGGTCTGAGGTAACGCATTCCCTGATTCTGAAAGTTCTCCCTCAGACAATAATTCCCTGACCCCCAATTCAGAGCACTGTAAAGCATCAGAGGGTTCAGTATTTACATTAATACCTGGCCTACTGTGTTTACCTTGCAAAACTGGCAGTTTAGATAATACCTCAGTGAGGGTAGTTGACATAACTGCAGCCATATCTTGCAGAGTAAAAGAATTAGACGCACTAGAAGTACTAGGTATCGCTTGTGTGGGTGTTAAAGGTTGTGACACTTGGGGAGAATTGGATGGCCTATCCTGATTCTCTTCAGACTGAGAATCATCCTTAGACACACTTACATTTCCTAAAATATGTTCTCTACAGTGTAAGGCGCTATCAGTACAAGAGGTACACAATTTAAGTGGGGGTTCCACAATGGCTTCTAAACACATAGAGCAATGAGTTTCCTCAATGTCAGACATGTTAAACAAAGTAGTAATAACCACAACAGTTGGTAAACACTTTATTTATTGAAAAAAATAATTTTGTAAAAAACGGGTACTGCGCCTTTAAGAAATAAAAGCGCACAATCTTTTTCTACACACACTTAAAAACGCTTATAAATGCTCAAAAACTATGTATGTCTATACAGAGTTGCCAAAAATTATTGCATCCCACATGCAAGAGCAGAAATTACCCTCTACAGGAACATTAAAGCAAAAAACTCAACTTGCTAAATAATGACCCCTGCACCTCGCCACAGCTCTACTGTGGCGCCTACCTGCCCCCAGAGAACTGTCAAACGAATCGACATCAATCCGTAGAGTGTAAAACACAGATAGGGCCCAACCGGAGCTAATGTCTGCTGTCTCCTTTAGAGTAAACTGTGCGTCTGAGGCACGAAAATAGGCCCCGCCCACAATGGACGTCACACTAATAATTCAAACTACCGCATGGGAAGCGGTTATAAACAGCCATGTGGTCCCCAATAAATAAATACACCAAACAATATAAGTCCTTTTCTCAGCAATAAAAAACGACTTATCCTCTATGATAAATAGTAAAAATGCCCCAGTGTCTGAGTTCCATGCTGCGTATCTACTTGAGCTGCATATGTCAGAAAAAAAACACCCAGGAGAAACAGTAACACCCTTATTGATTACAGGACTACTGCTTACCCTGTTCCCATTATAAGGAACCAAATCAGCCAGTTCTGATATATTAAATTTCCTCAGAAGTAAAGGGCTGAAACATACCTCAAATGCTGCTTGTTGCATGAGACTGTCCTCCACACTGAAGCATTTTCTCATATTACCTTCAGATCTGTGGGAACTATAATTGATCTTAGTAACTGCTGCTAAAATCATCAATTTTCAGGGGGAAATCTTCTGCCATATCCTCCCTGAGAAAAATAGTACTCACCGGTACCATTTAAAATAAAAAACATCTTGATTGAAGAAATTAAAACTATCATTTTATCACCACTATTACTTTACCCTTCCTATTACTAGCATAGGCAAAGAGAATGACTGGGGGGTGGAGTCAAGGGATGAGCTATATAGACAGCTCTGCTGTGGTGTTCTTTGCCACTTCCTGTTAGCAGGAGGATAATATCCCACAAGTAAGGATGAATCCGTGGACTCGTCGTATCTTGTAGAAGAAATATATATATATATATATATATATATATATATATATATATATACACACATGATTATATATAGGTAATAGCTATATACATATACAGTATATAGGAATATCTATTTAGAAAATATTCCCCTATGTACAGAACATTGGAATGTGAAATATTTACAGCAGTTAAAACCTTTATTAAATATGAATATTGCATAAATATTTTACATGTTTTTATCTACTCAACTACCATATGTATTTATGTGTTTATATGTGTGTATATATCTATAAATACATGTATACACATATAAATACATATGAACACATTGATTTATATAAATATATATATATATGTAAATATTTGCATAGGAAATTATCACATCTAGGCAAGTATCCCCGCTTGCTTTTCCTAGATGTGCTAATTTCCTATGCAAATATTTACATTGATTTAATTTTGAGACATGGAGGATTTTAATTTCCGTTTTTTATCTCCCCCCATAATTTTAATGAATTTTGGTTTATATATATATACATATACACACACACATACTGTATGTATATATATATATATATATATATATATATATATATATATATACACATATATTCACATATTTAGACATGTATATGTATGTATGTCTATGTTAAAGCCCTTTTTTTTTACCTGAGACCTCCTATCTTTGAGCCTTTATAAAACTTTTGTGTGCAATATTTTTTTTAAATAATTTTTATTAGATAGTGTTATTATGAGTGTAACTGTACTTTCTAATGCATTTTTTATGTGTTTTGTGACACTTTTTTGTTTTGCGAAACAGTTAACCAGAGCTCTGAAGTTGCAGTAATCATTCTAGCGTAAATTACGTTTGCGCTCCACTTGTAATCAGGCCCAATGATGGTGAAGATTACAACTATAAATTAAGCTTGATTAGTCATTTCCAGGTTATACTTTGATTCTAAAATAGTTATCCCTGTAGAGGAATTGTGATTAGAAATCAGTTTTCTCCACAGAAAACGTTGCCAGCCGGGTGGCATTATGATTAGCCGAGCAGTGTAATACTTTATAATATTATAATTTTCTCTCTCATTCATAAATGTTACTCTAGCAATCAAAAGCAGAAATTAATTACAGAATTTAACATAAATTGATTAAATGATAATTTGAGCAACAAATATTGAAAACATTTAAAGGGACAGTCCAGTCAAAATTAAATGTTCATGATTCAGATATGGCAGGCAATTTTAAACAACTTTCCAATTTACTTATATCATCAAATTTGCTTTCTTCGCTTGGTATTCTTTGTTGAAAGTTTAATCTAAGTAAGCTAATATGCTAAATTTTAAGGCCTTGAAGGCAGCCTCTTATCTCAGGGCATTTTGACAGGTTTTCACAGCTAAACAGCACTAGTTCATGTGTGCCATTTAGATAACAGTGTGCTTACTCCCGTAGAGTTATTTATGAGTCTGTCAAAAGAACTGAAATAAGGGGGCAGTCTGCAGAGTCTTAGTTACAAGGTAATCACAGAGGTAAAAAACATAATTTATGTAAGAACTTACCTGATAAATTCATTTCTTTCATATTAGCAAGAGTCCATGAGCTAGTGACGTATGGGATATACATTCCTACCAGGAGGGGCAAAGTTTCCCAAACCTCAAAATGCCTACAAATACACCCCTCACCACACCCACAATTCAGTTTAACGAATAGCCAAGAAGTGGGGTGATAAAAAAGTGCGAAAGCATATAAAATAAGGAATTGGAATAATTGTGCTTTATACAAAATCATAACCACCACAAAAAAAGGGCGGGCCTCATGGACTCTTGCTAATATGAAAGAAATGAATTTATCAGGTAAGTTCTTACATAAATTATGTTTTCTTTCATGTAATTAGCAAGAGTCCATAAGCTAGTGACGTATGGGATAATGACTACCCAAGATGTGGATCTTTCCACACAAGAGTCACTAGAGAGGGAGGGATAAAATAAAGACAGCCAATTCCTGCTGAAAATAATCCACACCCAAAATAAAGTTTAACGAAAAACATAAGCAGAAGATTCAAACTGAAACCGCTGCCTGAAGTACTTTTCTACCAAAAACTGCTTCAGAAGAAGAAAATACATCAAAATGGTAGAATTTAGTAAAAGTATGCAAAGAGGACCAAGTTGCTGCTTTGCAGATCTGGTCAACCGAAGCTTCATTCCTAAACGCCCAGGAAGTAGAAACTGACCTAGTAGAATGAGCTGTAATTCTCTGAGGCGGAGTTTTACCCGACTCAACATAGGCAAGATGAATTAAAGATTTCAACCAAGATGCCAAAGAAATGGCAGAAGCTTTCTGGCCTTTTCTAGAACCGGAAAAGATAACAAATAGACTAGAAGTCTTACGGAAAGATTTCGTAGCTTCAACATAATATTTCAAAGCTCTAACAACATCCAAAGAATGCAACGATTTCTCCTTAGAATTCTTAGGATTAGGACATAATGAAGGAACCACAATTTCTCTACTAATGTTGTTGGAATTCACAACTTTAGGTAAAAATTCAAAAGAAGTTCGCAACACCGCCTTATCCTGATGAAAAATCAGAAAAGGAGACTCACAAGAAAGAGCAGATAATTCAGAAACTCTTCTGGCAGAAGAGATGGCCAAAAGGAACAAAATTTTCCAAGAAAGTAATTTAATGTCCAATGAATGCATAGGTTCAAACGGAGGAGCTTGAAGAGCTCCCAGAACCAAATTCAAACTCCAAGGAGGAGAAATTGACTTAATGACAGGTTTTATACGAACCAAAGCTTGTACAAAACAAAGAATATCAGGAAGAATAGCAATCTTTCTGTGAAAAAGAACAGAAAGAGCAGAGATTTGTCCTTTCAAAGAACTTGCGGACAAACCCTTATCTAAACCATCCTGAAGAAACTGTAAAATTCTCGGTATTCTAAAAGAATGCCAGGAAAAATGATGAGAAAGACACCAAGAAATATAAGTCTTCCAGACTCTATAATATATCTCTCGAGATACAGATTTACGAGCCTGTAACATAGTATTAATCACAGAGTCAGAGAAACCTCTTTGACCAAGAATCAAGCGTTCAATCTCCATACCTTTAAATTTAAGGATTTCAGATCCTGATGGAAAAAAGGACCTTGTGACAGAAGGTCTGGTCTTAACGGAAGAGTCCACGGTTGGCAAGAGGCCATCCGGACAAGATCCGCATACCAAAACCTGTGAGGCCATGCCGGAGCTACCAGCAGAACAAACTAGCATTCCTTCAGAATCTTGGAGATTACTCTTGGAAGAAGAACTAGAGGCGGAAAGATATAGGCAGGATGATACTTCCAAGGAAGTGATAATGCATCCACTGCCTCCGCCTGAGGATCCCGGGATCTGGACAGATACCTGGGAAGTTTCTTGTTTAGATGGGACGCCATCAGATCTATTTCTGGAAGTTCCCACATTTGAACAATCTGAAGAAATACCTCTGGGTGAAGAGACCATTCGCCCGGATGCAACGTTTGGCGACTGAGATAATCCGCTTCCCAATTGTCTATACCTGGGATATGAACCGCAGAGATTAGACAGGAGCTGGATTCCGCCCAAACCAAAATTCGAGATACTTCTTTCATAGCCAGAGGACTGTGAGTCCCTCCTTGATGATTGATGTATGCCACAGTTGTGACATTGTCTGTCTGAAAACAAATGAACGATTCTCTCTTCAGAAGAGGCCAAAACTGAAGAGCTCTGAAAATTGCACGGAGTTCCAAAATATTGATCGGCAATCTCACCTCCTGAGATTCCCAAACTCCTTGTGCCGTCAGAGATCCCCACACAGCTCCCCAACCCGTGAGACTTGCATCTGTTGAAATTACAGTCCAGGTCGGAAGCACAAAAGAAGCCCCCTGAATTAAACGATGGTGATCTGTCCACCATGTTAGAGAGTGTCGAACAATCGGTTTTAAAGATATTGTTTGAGATATCTTCGTGTAATCCTTGCACCATTGCTTCAGCATACAGAGCTGAAGAGGTCGCATGTGAAAACGAGCAAAGGGGATCGCGTCCGATGCAGCAGTCATAAGACCTAGAATTTCCATGCATAAGGCTACCGAAGGGAATGATTGTGACTGAAGGTTTCGACAAGCTGCAATCAATTTTAGACGTCTCTTGTCTGTTAAAGACAGAGTCATGGACACTGAATCCATCTGGAAACCCAGAAAGGTTACCCTTGTCTGAGGAATCAAAGAACTTTTTGGTAAATTGATCCTCCAACCATGATCTTGAAGAAACAACACAAGTCGATTCGTATGAGATTCTGCTAAATGTAAAGACTGAGCAAGTACCAAGATATCGTCCAAATAAGGAAATACCACAATACCCTGTTCTCTGATTACAGACAGAAGGGCACCGAGAACCTTTGTAAAAATTCTTGGAGCTGTAGCTAGGCCAAACGGCAGAGCCACAAACTGGTAATGCTTGTCCAGAAAAGAGAATCTCAGGAACTGATAATGATCTGGATGAATCGGAATATGCAGATATGCATCCTGTAAATCTATTGTGGACATATAATTCCCTTGCTGAACAAAAGGCAAGATAGTCCTTACAGTTACCATTTTGAACGTTGGTATCCTTACATAACGATTCAATATTTTTAGATCCAGAACTGGTCTGAAGGAATTCTCCTTCTTTGGTACAATGAAGAGATTTGAATAAAACCCCATCCCCTGTTCCGGAACTGGAACTGGCATAATTACTCCAGTCAACTCTAGATCTGAAACACATTTCAGAAATGCTTGAGCTTTTACTGGATTTACTGGGACACGGGAAAGAAAAAATCTCTTTGCAGGAGGTCTCATCTTGAAACCAATTCTGTACCCTACTGAAACAATGTTCTGAATCCAAAGATTGTGAACAGAATTGATCCAAATTTCCTTGAAAAAACGTAACCTGCCCCCTACCAGCTGAGCTGGAATGAGGGCCGCACCTTCATGTGGACTTAGAAGCAGGCTTTGCCTTTCTAGCTGGCTTGGATTTATTCCAGACTGGAGATGGTTTCCAAACTGAAACTGCTCCTGAGGATGAAGGATCAGGCTTTTGTTCTTTGTTGAAACGAAAGGAACGAAAACGATTATTAGCCCTGCCTTTACCTTTAGATTTTTTATCCTGTGGTAAAAAAGTTCCTTTCCCACCAGTAACAGTTGAAATGATGGAATCCAACTGAGAACCAAATAATTTGTTACCCTGGAAAGAAATAGAAAGTAAAGTTGATTTAGAAGCCATATCAGCATTCCAAGTTTTAAGCCATAAAGCTCTTCTAGCTAAAATAGCTAGAGACATAAACCTGACATCAACTCTGATAATATCAAAAATGGCATCACAGATAAAATTATTAGCATGCTGAAGAAGAATAATAATGTCATGAGAATCACGATGTGTTACTTGTTGCGCTAAAGTTTCCAACCAAAAAGTTGAAGCTGCAGCAACATCAGCCAAAGATATAGCAGGTCTAAGAAGATTACCTGAACACAGATAAGCTTTTCTTAGAAAGGACTCAATTTTCCTATCTAGAGGATCCTTAAACGAAGTACCATCTGACGTAGGAATAGTAGTACGTTTAGCAAGGGTAGAAATAGCCCCATCAACTTTAGGGATTTTGTCCCAAAATTCTAATCTGTCAGACGGCACAGGATATAAATGCTTAAAACGTTTAGAAGGAGTAAATGAATTACCCAATTTATCCCATTCTTTGGAAATTACTGCAGAAATAGCATTAGGAACAGGAAAAACTTCTGGAATAACCACAGGAGCTTTAAATACCTTATCCAAACGTTTAGAATTAGTATCAAGAGGACCAGAATCCTCTATTTCTAAAGCAATTAGAACTTCTTTAAGTAAAGAACGAATAAATTCCATTTTAAATAAATATGAAGATTTATCAGCATCAACCTCAGAGACAGAATCCTCTGAACCAGAGGAATCATCAGAATCAGAATGATGATGTTCATTTAAAAATTCATCTGTAGGGAGAGAAGTTTTAAAGGATTTTTTACGTTTACTAGAAGGAGAAATAACAGACATAGCCTTCTTTATGGATTCAGAAACAAAATCTCTTATATTATCAGGAACATTCTGCACCTTAGATGTTGAAGGAACTGCAACAGGCAATGGTACTTTACTAAAGGAAATATTATCTGCTTTAACAAGTTTGTCATGACAATCAATACAAACAACAGCTGGAGAAATAGCTACCAAAAGTTTACAGCAGATACACTTAGCTTTGGTAGATTCAGCACTTGACAGCGATTTTCCTGTAGTATCTTCTGACTCAGATGCAACGTGAGACATCTTGCAATATGTAAGAGAAAAAACAACATATATATAAAGCAAAATTGATCAAATTCCTTAAATGACAGTTTCAGGAATGGGAAAAAATGCCAAAGAACAAGCTTCTAGCAACCAGAAGCAATAAAAAATGAGACTTAAATAATGTGGAGACAAAAGCGACACCCATATTTTTTCGCGCCAAATAAGACGCCCACATTATTTGGCGCCTAAATGCTTTTGGCGCCAAAAATGACGCCACATCCGGAACGCCGACATTTTTGGCGCGAAATAACGTCAAAAAATGACGCAACTTCCGGCGACACGTATGACGCCGGAAACGGAAATAGAATTTTTGCGCCAAAAAAGTCTGCGCCAAGAATGACGCAATAAAATGAAGCATTTTCAGCCCCCGCGAGCCTAACAGCCCACAGGGAAGAGTCAAATTTTTGAAGGTAAGAAAAAAATGGTTAAATCAAAATGCATTATGCCAAATATGAAACTGACTGTCTGAAAATAAGGAAAGTTGAACATTCTGAGTCAAGGCAAATAAATGTTTGAATACATATATTTAGAACTTTATAAACAAAGTGCCCAACCATAGCTTGGAGTGTCACAGAAAATAAGACTTACTTACCCCAGGACACTCATCTACATATAGCAGATAGCCAAACCAGTACTGAAACGAGAATCAGCAGAGGTAATGGTATATATAAGAGTATATCGTCGATCTGAAAAGGGAGGTAAGAGATGAATCTCTACGACCGATAACAGAGAACCTATGAAATAGACCCCGTAGAAGGAGATCACTGCATTCAAATAGGCAATACTCTCCTCACATCCCTCTGACATTCACTGCACGCTGAGAGGAAAACCGGGCTCCAACTTGCTGCGGAGCGCATATCAACGTAGAATCTAGCACAAACTTACTTCACCACCTCCATCGGAGGCAAAGTTTGTAAAACTGAATTGTGGGTGTGGTGAGGGGTGTATTTGTAGGCATTTTGAGGTTTGGGAAACTTTGCCCCTCCTGGTAGGAATGTATATCCCATACGTCACTAGCTCATGGACTCTTGCTAATTACATGAAAGAAATCACATTAATATAACAGTGTTGGTTGTGCAAAACTGGGGAATGGGTAATAAAGGGATTATCAATCTTTTTTAAACAATAAAAATTCTAAAGTAGACTGTCCCTTAAATATTAACTACTGTTTGCTTAATATTGGCTTAAAATTTAGACAGGTGGTTATTAAAATCAGTCAGGTGGTGTGCCCATTAAAAAGTCAGTGGGGAAAACACTGTAAATAAATGGTGTGAATAAAAAAATCCCGCTTAGTGACGTGGTAACAAACCTTCTCTAACGAGAATGAATGGTATGAGCTAAATTTAATATATCATGAAGAATTCTCTATGAATTCCAACCTCACCTTTCCGAGGCCAGCAATCATTGGTGTATTCTCTGTACTGTGGAGAAAAAAAAAATTAGACATAGGGCCAAATCTAGTCAAACTGTGTTGAAACAAGATGGTCACTGTAGTAAGGAATATGAGCAAAATGGTCACAGTAGTACAGCTTATCAAAGTTTCTCCAAAATGTTTTAGTTCCAAAAAAACAAAATTTATGCTTACCTGATAAATTATTTTCTTTTCTGGCATGGAGAGTCAACGAAGCCATTCAAGTACTAGTGGGAATTCAACTCCTGGCCACCAGGGGGAAGCAAAGAACACCCCAGGGAGAAAAAGACAGGCGTACCTAAAACAGAAGGCGCCACCACTTGAAGAACAATCCTCCCAAATGAAGCCTCAGACAATTTTTAAAGGCCCAAAAAGAAGAGACAGCCCTAGAGGTAAGAGCTGAAATTCTCTCAGGAGGCTGTTGTCCAGCTGACTCATAAACCAACTGAATAACACTTCTCAGCCCCAAAAAAAAAAAAAAAAAAAAAAAAAGAAGAAGTGGCCCTCTGGTCCGTCTGTATATCAGAGAATACAACAAAAAAGACATCAGATTGACAAAAATCTGAATTTGCCTGCCGATAAAACTTCAGGGCACACACAACATCAAGGTTGTGCAAAAAAGTGTGCCTTCTGAGAAGGATTAGGACAGAACAAAAGAACGACAATTTCCTGATTAAAATTGTGGTCCGATATCATCATAGGAAGAAATCCCATCTTGGTAGGAAGGACATTTTCCGCATGAAAAATAAGGTAAGGCTGATCACACCGCAGAGCTGAAAGCTCAGAAACTCTACGAGCAGAAGAAAAAAACCTTCCAAGACAGAAACTTAATCTCAACAGAAAGCATAGGATCAAAAGGAGCCTGCTGCAGAACCTTAAGAGCAAGAATAAGGTTTCATGGAGGAGCAACATGTTTAAGCACAGGACTGATTCCGACCAAGGCCTGAACAAAGAATTGAACATCTGGCAAGTCAGCCAGACGGTTATGTAAAAGAATTGACAGCTCAGAGATCTGACCCTTCAAAGTACTAACTGACAAGCCTTTCTCCAGGCCCTCCTGAAGAAAGGACAGGATACGGGGAATTCTCACCTGACTCCAAGAGAAAACCCTTGGATTCGCACAAAAAAGGCACTTACTCCTCACCTTATGGTAAACTTGTGAATTACCGGCTAACAAGCCTGAAGCATGGTAACAATAACCTTTTCTGAAAACCTTGTCTAGACAAGACTAGTCGTTCAATCTACAAGCAGTCAGCTTCAGAGAACCTATGTTTAGTTGTAGAAAAGACCCTGAAGTAGAAGGTCCTTCCTCAGAGGTAATTTCCACAGGGAAAAGAACATCTTCACCAGGTCCGCAAACATAAGGCACAAACTCACAATCTCCACTGGAGCTCTCTAAATTCAGTGAGGCCCAGCTGGAGCTATCAGAATCACCGAAGTCTGTTCCTAAGTGATACAGGCTATCACCCGAGGAAGGAGGGCAAACAAAGAAAAACAGGTAAAAAGGACCAAAGTCCCATTAAACAGTCAGAGCATCGACCAGAGCTGCTTGCGGATCCCTAGATCTTGATCCGTATTTAGGTAGCATAGCCGTTTAGACGAGACGCCATCAGATCCAACTCCGGAACTCTCTAAATGATAGATATCATAGAGAATATTTCCTGGTGGAGGGCCCACTCCCATGGATGAAGTCTGCATGCTCAGATAATCCTCTTCCCAGTTGTCCACCCTTGGGATGTGGATGGCAGAAAAGAGACAAATGTGAGACTCTGCCCACTCAAGAATGTAATTCACCTCCTTCATAGCTAATGAACTCCGAGATCCTCCCTGGAGGTTGATATACGCCACCGAGGAGATGTTGTACGATTGGAATCTGATAAACCGGACCAAACTCAATTGAGACCAAGTTGTCAAAGCATTGAAGATTGGACTCAGGATAAGTAGTCTTCCTTATCAATAAATATCCTAGAGTTGAGAGCAAAGTCCATGAGCTCTCAAGGAACCCCAAAACTCTTCCCAGCCCGACAGGCTGGTATCCGTGGTCACAATCTCCCAAGATGGTCCGAGGAAGCATGTGCCCTGGGACAGATGGTCCTGGGAGATCCCCCCGGACATAGAGTCTCTCCTCTGGATGTCCAGAACTATCCTCTGAAAGAAATCTGAGTGGTCTCCGATCCATTGTCTGCACAAGCATAACTGTAGAAGTTTCAGAAGGAAAACGAGCAAACGGAATAATGTCCATGGAAGTCACCAGGAGACCAATTACTTCCATACACATTGCCGCTGATGGACAAACAGAAGATTAAAGAGAGACAGATAGCAAGAAGTTTGGATTTTCTGACCTCTGTCAAGAAAATCTTCATGGAGATCGATCTATAATCTTCCCCAAAAAACATACCCTGGTAATTGTCACGAAGGAACTATTTTCCAGATTCACCTTTCACCCATGGGAGCGGTGAATCAGAATGGAATCTTGCTAAATGAAGAGATGGTGCCTAAACCAAGATATCATCCAGGCACGGAGCCACCACAATTCCTTAAGATATGGACACTGCCAGAAGAGCCCCTAGAACGTTTGTAAAGATTTGAGGGGCAGCGGCTAGGCCAAAAGGTAGGACTACAAATTGCAAGTGTCTGTCCAGAAAAACAAACCGTAGGAAATGGAAATGCCCCCTGTGATAAGAACATGAAGATATGCGTCCTTCAAGTCAATGGTAGTCAAGAACTAACCCTCCTGAACTAAAGGGATAATAGAACATATAGTCTCCCTTTTAAAGGTCGGAACCTTGAGAAATTTGATGAGACACTTAAGGTCTAAAATGGGTAGAAAAAAGTTCCCACTCTCTTGGGAACCATGAATAGGTTGGAAAAAATCCTTGATCTTTCTTCGGCTGAGGAACTGGGACGAACACTCCTAGAGAAGCGAGTTCCAGTACACAGTTTAAGAAAATCTCTCTCTATCTGGATTGCAGATAATCTTGACAGGAGAAATCTGCCTCTGGGAGGACAATAATTGAATCCTATCCTGTATCCTTAGGAGACTACTTTCACTGCCCAAGGATCTGGGACATCGTGAATCCAAGCCTGCTAAAAGAAGGAAAACCTGCCCCCAACCTGATCCATGACTAAATCGGGGGTGGACCCTTCATGCTGATTTAGACTCAGAGGAAGGCTTCCTGGATTGCTTACTCTATTCCAAGGCTGGCTAGACCTCCATGAGGTTTTGGCTTGATTTTTTTTTTGTGCCTTGAAGTTACGAAAGGAACTAAAATTAGTAGTCTGGCGACCGTTAGGTCTAGACCTGTAAATCTCCACACCAGAGAAAATAAAGCATTGTTCACAAAACACAAAGTATATTAAAAAAAAACAATACTCATATTAGTGATCTTAAACACACTAAAATAAATTCTAGTTTTCTCATTAAGGGGGAAAAATAGATAATATATAAATATTTAAGAACCTCATATACGACAACATCTCTCATGGGAATCAAAATTAAGAATGATCCCAGAATAAAAGACAAATAATACATTGAAATTTGAAATATAAACCCACTGGCAATGTAACAGAAAAGAAAGCATACATTTGATTATGCTAAAATATTATGGTGAAGACCTGAGATTCAAAATTTAAGGTGTAATAAAATCAACACCACAAGATGGCGCAAAACTCCAAGGGAATAACTGAAAAGATATAGCAAAATATATTTTACAGAATCATATTCCTAAAAATACTGAGATATTTATCATGGAAAATATCACACAGTCAGGTTTAATAAAAAATAGGGTCTGCATTTTGGAGCCTCAGAGAAACCATGGCACTCCCGTCAGTGGCCACTGTCATAAAACACACATTTTGACAAGGTTAACAGTGACAGGATAAACTGGGTACCTTGCAAGCTACCTCTCCACCACTTATCTCCCCCAAACATCAGGAGACCCCATACACTAGCGTGCACCCCAACAGTAAGAATTAAACAGGCGGTTGAGAACAGGGCAAAGCTAAGTATTACGCAGCTCATCAAAATTGCCAGCGTCTATCTTACAAATCCCTGAAAAGCGTGGCAAAAAAGTCTGGAGGTGGGAAAAAGTTTAAAGGGACAGTCTACAATAAAAATGTTATTGTTTTAAAATATAGAAAATCCCTTTATTACCCATTCCCCAGTTTTGCATAACCAACACTGTTATATTAATATACTTTTTACCTCTGTGATTACCTTGTATCTAGGAACCTTCTTCCAGCCCCCTGATCACATGACTGTGACTGTTTATTATCTATTGACTTGCATTTAGCATTGTGTTGTGCTAAATCTTAAATAACTTTCTGTGCCTGAACACAGTGTTATCTATATGGCCCACATGTACTTTCAGTTTCTTTGTGTTGAAAAACAATTTAAAAAGCATGTGATAAGAGGCAGCCCTCAAGGGCTTAAAAATTAGCATATGAGCCTACCTAGGTTTAGTTTAAACTAAGAATACCAAGAGAAAAAAAAAGCAAATATGATGACAAAAGTAAATTTGTCCTATCTGAATAATTAAAGTTTAATTTTGACTAGACTGTCGCTTTAACCCCCGCCGAGTCTGCTCATGTCATTATGGCCAAACTGTGGAGAACAGGACATAGACGAAAACTAAGAACCGCGCTTACAAAAGCAGCAAACAACTTAGCCTGAGGCGGGAAAAAGTTTAACCCCGCCGAGTCCACTCATCCCACATTATGGTCAGGATCCATATACAGAAAAGAGAAGCCGGAACCCCCATAAAGCGCCAATATTCTAAGAGCGCACCCCAGGAGAAATACATGGACGCCAGATAATATCATAAATAACGCTTACCCTTAAAGTGAAGGTAAACTTTGATGAATGAAAGTCCGTTTTTTAAAAATACTATTAAAAACAGGGGCACTTTCATTCATCAAATTTTACAAATCAGTAATTTTGATTAAAAACTTACCTTTGTTTTTTTCACAGCCAGAGCAACTTCCCCCTCCTGGAAATCCTCTCTTCACACGTCATCAATGACTAATCCGGCTTCCTCCAATCACAGCATGGCCTCAGGCAATAACCACCTTGGGGGGAAAGCCATGATTGGAGGAAGCCGGATTAATCATTGCTGACGTGTGAAGAGAGGATTTCCAGGAGGGGAAAGCTGCTGTAGCTGTGAAAAAAACAAAGGTAAGTTTTTAATCAAAACGGCTGCTTTGTAAATTTTGATGAATGAAAGTGCCCCTGTTTTTAATAGTATTTTTAAAAAACGAACTTTCCTTCACCAAAGTTTCCCTTCACTTTAAGGCCTGCCCAGGCAACTACATGTAGATGTTGTATATTATGGGCTGTAGTGAAATAAATAGATGCACGCATGTTACAACACATTTCTGGATCATAATACCCTGCTATGTTAAGGGTAAATGAAGAATAAAAGCCGCTACAGGTACCTCCCCCGGCTTGAACAGAAGCAGTCTCCAATTCCGCTATTCCGCTCCCAGTACCAGTATTACCTCAACTGAGTGTAGATAACATAAAAAGGGGAAAACATAAGCCCCTTGAGTCTGAGGGATAGTGGGATATTATACAGGCATTGTAATCCGCACCTGGGTCATATAACGACTGCAGAAAACAACCTCCATATTTGAGAGATTATAAAACTGTATAAAATACCCCTTTGTCAGGAAGGCAATAAACACAGTTTGAGGGAAAAATGATATTAACCCTCATGTCTGCGAGGTAACAACCAGCCCGTTATAACACTCTTCTTTATAGAAGAGTTAAAATCTTCTCTGCATGATGAGAACGTAACAGAGCACTGCATACATTGCCCAAACTAAATCCCAAAGGTGAAGAGATTTGTGATAAAGTACCCGGGCTCCATTGTCTGTAAAGGAGGGGATTAACCCTTAATGTGCTAGGGCCTTCTCACCTAGAAGGATAAGAACTTACCTTAGAAGCTCCAGCTGCAGGGCAGGAACAGCTTCTTAGGTATGACAGACTCAGACGACCTCTGTCAGGGACCTATAGGAAAAGAAAAAACAGAGTAACCAACCCTGGTTTTCTATACATTGGTGTTAGAAGGTAAGCAAAGACTACCTTGCTGTCTTCTAACTGCTAAAAGCCACCATTACTTGTACTAAAGAGATTGACATGGACACAGCATAACCCCAATCTTTGCTTGCAGGGAAAAGTACCCATTAAAGGATTAAAAGTTGATTTTCTTCAGACACCAACTTCACATACCCTCTATGATGTGCTAAGCAAAAAATGACTGGGAGTTATGGGAAGTCAGAGAGATACTTAACAGCACTGCTGGGGTGCTCTTTGCTTCCACCTGGTGGCTAGGAGTTGAATTCCCACTAGTAATTGAATGGATTTATGGACTCTCCATGCCATTGGAAAGAAATTGTTTTTCAACTTACCCTGGACGGAAGTTTCGCTCCTGGCCTCCTCCATACAACATTGGTAACAGTGGCGACAGCTGTCCAAGACCACGCACAAATAAAGCCCCAATACGAGGCCCATAAAACTGCACATAAAAAAAATATATATCAGTATGACAGAGAGATCTGAACAATAATAAATGTTAGAAATTACAGGACACTCAAACAGATAAAAAATCAAAGACATTGTTAGATATGAAAATGCAAACAAAAGAATCTGCTATCAGTATAAAATGAGTTATAAAATAGCCAAACAGTTTTGTTTATTACATTTTCATTACCTTATGCCCTACAACGGTCAAGTAATTGACTCCCAGCTCCTGCACATCAATCTCCACCTTCCCAAGAGCTTGAGCTGCGTCCGTGTGAAAAAGAATCCTGGAAAGTCCCTGAGCTACACGTTCTTGAGAAATAGCAGCCAATCGCTGTGACAGCTCGCTTACAGGCTGCAGGGAAGGGGTTTGTGACAATTAGTATAAAGTAATTTACAGAGTTCACTGTTTTAGTAAAAGAATATTATATGAATCGGGTCCATTTTCCAACAGACAATACTGTATAGGTGACCACCAAAGAACAGTTCCAAAATGTATAACAGGCTTTCTAAAATATGTGCTTCTGTGGGTCATTGGTTAAGCTGAAACAGGTATTCTATTCTGCACTCTCCTTTTTGTTTATTATACATATAAAGGCACAGCAATTAAATGTGTTACTTAAATTCACAATAACAGATGCGCTAAACACTTAAAGCAACATAAACTTTTGTTTTCCTGCAGAAAGTTAAAGCTTTTGTTCATTAACCCCTTCGCTACCAGGATTTTCAGATAATTTGTAGTATTTTTGCTATCACTCCAATGAAATAGTGAAGTAGACAACCCAAGATATTGATCTAGGACCATTTTGGTATATTTGAAGTCACTATATGGCCGCCTACTGCAGTCATATGACAAATGGTAAAAAAGCTTCTCTAAGATCCCCTTTGTCTCTTTGGCTTTTGGAAATTAGAAGGCCGCTAATTGAAGCTGCGCACCACACTTTTGAAATTCCCAGCAGTGAAGGGGTTAGTCAGTTATGTAAAAGTAGAAGGGGGTTAGCGTGGCTCTAGGAACAAACATGCAGGTCGGCAACTAATTCAATCACAGGCAGCATAGAACAATGATTTTAGTCCGTGTGATAACAACACTGAGGTGCAAGCCAAAGTAAGGAGCTGAGCATACCCACAGCAATAGCAAATAGTCGAAGGAGGCAGCACACAAGGATATCCAATAAAAATGGAAACTTTATTCCAGCATATGCAGAGAAAAACACAAACTCGAGGGGGCGGAGCCAGCGCTCAGGAGAGATGGCTGCACGTTAGTGAGCTCTGATCTTCCAAAAGGGCTAAAGCCAGTTGAATGCTAGGGTACACGAGCTAATTTGCTCTGAAATGTAGCTCTATAACCTCAAGATCACCACCTCTGACCGGGACTTACTTAGGACGGATATCGGGTCTGCGGAGAGTCCCGTTATGCAGTGAGGCCTACATAATGCCTAAGCGTCATGTGAGTAAAGCGCTTCTAGCTGCCGGAGAAGAGTGAGACCGGGGAGAACTCTTGTGGAGTCCCAAGGGGAGCTGTTAAAGCAATATTCTAGCAGCTGAAAGCTGAGGGGAGTGCACTCTGGAGATACCCAGCGTGTGAGAGGGCCCGGTGCAAAAAATCAGCATAATTGAAGCGGAAACCAGCCGCCATTACACACAACGTGCATGAGAACACAACCCCACAGACCTCTTGAATATGCAGCGAACTCTATAACGGAGGTAAGCAGGGGGAACCTCTGGCCAATAGTAAGGATATAAAGTATCACTCATTCCATGGACACTAATTTTGATATCGCATATCACCCAGCACAGGGTAAATAGTACCAGACCCATAGTGAAAGATAACTACACTGCTTAAGGTGGAAGGGGCAACCTAGGAATACAGCGCCAATACTAACATAACTTTGGATCCCTGCAGCTGTTTGCTGTTGAAGCTGGACACTACATAATAAGGAATCACTGCAGGAAAAATCAATTCCCATTTTAGGAGCCAAAATGTCACCTAAAAAAGGCGGCAAGCCAGACAAAAGTAATAAGAAGCAAACAATGGCACACTCCTCTGTCAATAATTTCTTTAAGCATGTGAACACACCTAGCAAGGTGCTGACAACCACAAGTGAGGTTAGAGCAGAAGCTTCCTCCTCTTCGTCAGAGTCTGAGGGAGAGAGCCTAGCACCTGCCATCTCAGTCCCTAAGGCCCTGTTGGACTCCTTGCCTTCTAAGAAAGACTTTTCAAACCTAATAGGCCAAGTCAAACAATGCATCAGGGAAGAAATTTCCGAGATTAAAAAAGACCTCTCAGAAATAGGCCAGAGAGTGGAAAAGCTGGAGGACAGCAACGACCTTATTGACTCAAACATAGATTTTCTCAGATCTAAAGTTGCCTCTCAAGACGATCTACTTTTACAAATGGAGAATAAACTGGACGACTTGGAGAACCGTAGTCGCCGCAGTAATATCAGAGTCAGAGGAATTCCGGAAACCGTCTCACCATCTGATCTGGAAGATTACTTGCAGGGCCTGTTTACACTTATTCTGGGAGTTGACCCTGAAGCCACTATTGCTCTGGACAGATTTCACAGGGCCCTGAGGGCGAAACCTCTAGGTGATCAGCCCCCAAGGGACGTGATCGTTAAGGTCACAAGGTACCAAATTAAAGAAGAAATAATGAAAAAAGCGAGACAGAAATTCCCTCTCAAATTTAGGGCTGACCCCATCCAATTATATGAAGATTTGACCCCAAGAACACTGCAGAAGAGGCGAGAATTTAGATTCTTTACCACCACATTAAGGCAGCGCAACATCCCCTATAGATGGGGACACCCTTTCAACCTGCAAATCCCATGGAAAGGAAAGAGACTCATATGCCACAATACAGAAGACATCAAACAGATCTGTAAAGACCTAGACATTGTTACCCCAACACAACAAGAAGAGGTGCATGGTGACAAACTGGACACTACAGGCCAAGCCCCATCACTTCCCAGGAGAATGGAATGGAGAAAGGTACCAGCAAAATCAGTAAATAAAGACAGTCAAAGACCTGATACTGCTGAAGCTTCAGGAAGTTGAACTTTCTTGATAGGATAAAACCCGAACTTAGGTTTCACTGTGAGGTATAGGCTGCTATTGAAGCAGCAACAGTTATGCCTTGTAGAGGCCGTCTGCCTTGGTGTATCCTGTGAATTCTTGGGGGGGTGTGCCATGGTACGATGTGCCCAAAGAAAATTTCTGAAAGGGGAAGCCCCCATTAAGTTACTGCTCAAGGGTATCTGTGGAAGAAATGGGGCGAGGTAAGGCATGTAACCAATATCTGTTTGTTATATGTGAATTGTGTGAATTTAGTTCCGTACAGATTCTTAAAATGTAAAGAACAGACAATAGAATAGATCACATGTTTTTTCTGTATATAATACATGGCTGGTCGAACTGTTTAATCTACACAATTAGATATTAGGTGTCATGTACTCACACTGTTTCAGATAAGCAATTTGCAATAGATAACCTATGCATTATGCATACATTTGCTATTTATATTTAGAAGCCCAATAGGGGTTTATGTATTTCCCCCTTTTTTCTTCTGTTCAAAGGGACAGAGAAAGAGAGAAAAATGCTAGTTAATGTTTTTGTTATTCGCACCTGTTGTGCACTGTTTACACTGTTCAAGTTATGTTATGTTTATTATGCTATGGGTTGCCATTGGGTCTACACTAGTCCGAGGAATATGAACTGGGTTGGGAATTATGATGCCATACTGATAGTACGGGTGAGCAGGCCTAGATATCTAGAAAGGAGACACAAAATATAAGATGACAAAAGTTAACATACCTACTATACATATTATCACTCAAAATGTGAAAGGCTTTAACTGCCCCAATAAAAGGGCTATGGCTGTGCGGGACCTAGGTAAGAGAGGAGGGAAGGTCCTTCTACTACAGGAAACACATTTTAAAACGGGGGGAGTACCTAAGTATATTTCCTCCCAATTTCCACAACACTTTCATTGCACGAACGCTAATAAAAAAATTAACGGGGTCAGTATCCTGATACATAAATCAATCCCATTTAAACTCCAAAAAATAGACAAAGACAAAGAGGGAAGGTACTTGGGAATCATGGGTTTGATGTTTGGTAGACCCGTGACTATCGTAAATTTATATGCTCCCAATCTGGGACAGGGCCGTTTTGTTTCCCATATCTCAGAGAGAATCTCTGATCTAGTTAAAGGCCCGCTAATAGTTGCTGGTGACCTTAACGTCCCTTTGGAACCTGAATTAGATAGCTCCAACCTTAACGTTAGACAACATCAAAAAATGCTTCACTCCATATGGAGAGACATCAAAGCCTTGACACTTCACAATGCGTGGCGCTATGCCCTCCCACAAACTCGTGACTATACTTTCTTCTCAAACCCTCAAAAAAGCTACTCAAGATTAGATTACATACTAGTGGACCATGTAGCGTTAGCATTAGTTAAATATGTAAATATTAAACACACTGTATGGTCAGACCATTCTTTAGTGGAATGCGAGATGACATGGCCCTCGGCTCCCACCAAACCTTTTTATTGGCGCCTAGACAATCAGTTGTTAGCAGATTCAAAAGTAGTCGATACATTTGCGGAACACTTAGATACCTATTTTACTATTAATAATACACCAGACATTAGCCCCACAATACTATGGGAAACACAAAAAGCCTATATTAGAGGCGAGTTTATTAAACTACAAGCTTCTAAACGCAAACAATCCCTTAGAGAATATGTTAAATTAGCACAAGAGGTGTCTGAGGCTGATATGGCGCTAAAACTCAACCCCAGAGATCAGGAATTAACTAAGGGCTTACAAGAAAAGAGGGAAAATTTAAATAAGTATTTACAACTTGAATCACAAAGAATCCAATTGTTTGTGTGACAGAAATATTATGGAGAGGGAAATAGATCGGGGAAACTGTTGGCGAGGGCGCTAAAGAAACAAAATGCCAACTCATATGTTCACTCTCTCAAGTCACCTCCCAATACTATTATCGAGGATACAAAATCCATTGGGGAAACCTTTAGAAAATTCTATCACAGATTATATAACTTGTTCCCTAATAGATCGCCAACCCTACATCAAGCAGAATGCGAAAAATATTTAGAGGGCATAAATCTTCCCAAACTAACGGATGAGGACGTGACTTTGCTAGAAGCCCAAATCTCCAGTAGGGAGATTCTAGAGGCCATTGGGGATCTAAAGCCGGAAAAGGCCCCGGGCCCGGACGGCTTCAGCAATAGATACTATAAAATTTTTAAAAACCAACTCACCCCATATTTACTTAATTTGTTTAATCAGATATCAGATTCGGTAGTTTTCCCCGAGACAATGCTTCAGGCCCATATATCTGTTTTGCCCAAGCCTGGCAAAAAAACAGACACCCCAGCTAACTTTAGGCCAATATCTTTACTGAACGTGGATCTTAAACTTTACTCCAAAATCTTAGCCAATAGAATAAATAGAGTCCTCCCAAGGTTAATACACCAAGATCAGGTTGGGTTTGTCCCGCAGAGGGAAGCCAAAGACAATGTATGTAGAGTATTAAATTTGATGGAATATATTAAAAAACATAAAATACCCACAATATATCTTTCAACTGATGCTGAAAAAGCATCTGATAGATTAGACTGGACCTTTCTATCATCCACCCTAAAAGAATTTGGCTTCCCCACGAAAATTATTGAGAAAGTTTTGGCCCTATACTCTACCCCATCGGCCCAAATACGGGTAAATGGGGTTTTAACTGAGCACCTAGAAATTCGGAACGGAACGAAACAAGGCTGCCCACTATCCCCCATTCTCTTTATATTGTCTTTGGAACCACTAGCCATAAAATTACGTGACCATTCTAGAATCAAAGGTATCACTATCCAGGAGCAGACATACAAGTTGGCAATGTTTGCCGATGATATACTTATGACATTAACAGATCCACTACAGTCCCTCCCTAGTGTACAAGTAGAGTTGGAGAAATACGGGGCTGTGGCAAATTTTCTGATAAATGCAAACAAATCGGAATTATACCCGATAAACCTTTCAGATGTAGAACTATCGGCAATTAAAAATGGGTTCCCCTACAGAATACAGAATCAGGCGTTGAAATACCTGGGGATTTTTCTGACTCAGGATCCTACAACCTTGCGAAAATTAAATTATGGTCGCTTGGTGGGGGAATTTGAGCATTTAGCTTCCTCCTGGTTGCCGAAAACACACATATCTTGGCTTGGAAGAATTGCTGCGGCGAAAATGACATTGTTGCCGAAAGCTTTATATGTCATGCAGACATTGCCTATACCAGGAGTTGCAGTAGATATCAGTAAAATGCAAGCGATCATAGATACATATATATGGCATAGAAGGCCACCAAGGTTAGCTAAGAATACGCTTTATAGGCATAGAGAGGACGGTGGGCTGGGGGTACCAAACCTATACTTTTATAAATTGGCGACTGCCGCGAACAGGGTAGTTGAGTGGTGCAAACAGGGGGGTGACTCCTATAAGAGGGGAGTCCATCTAGAATCCCAATTACTGGGAATTCCACAGCTAGGTGCATTGTGTTGGGCACCCCAAAAACCGCCCATAGACAAAATAGAAGACTTTCCTATCATCAAAGAAACATGGTCCGATTGGCTTAAAATACGCAGTAAATGTAAATACATAACTTCAAATTATTCACCCCTAACTACACTATATCCAAACGAGGAACTCTTGTTATACCGGCTAGAGAAAAAACTAGACCCAGCCCCAACACCTAGATTACTGGATCATATTCCAATATATCTACTAATGGAGGGTGGCGGAATAGCAAAAAAAGATACTCTACTGGCACAAGGTCACAACTTCTTTCAATCCTGGTTCATCTACCACCAGGTACGTCATTTTGCATCCACACATAAAAGTAAGCAGGATATGACTAGACCACTTACAACATTTGAAAAAATATGCATACAACCCCACCACCCTAAAAAAGTAATCTCTACTATGTATAGAGACATACTTAAGTCATATCTCCCGGCTAAGCCAAACTATACACATAGATGGGAAGCTGAGATGGGTAGGGAATACCCCAGTAAACAGTGGGCCACATGGTTTCAGGCAACAGCTAAGTCAGCACATTCAGCAACAGCGCTTGAAACGAATATCAAAATTCTTACCCGATGGTATCTGACCCCCTGTAAATTAAAACACATGTTCAGTAGCGCCAGCAACAAATGCTGGAGGGGATGTAACCGAGAAGGTACAATGTTCCACATATGGTGGGAATGCGGGATAATACACACTTTCTGGGTACAGATATACCAACAAATCAGTAAAATTATTGGGGCTGCCCTACCACCCTCTCCAGAGGGAATTTTGTTTAATGCTGCTCCAGGAATCTCTTGCGGGATTAGGAAGGGTCTTTATCACATATTAATAAATGCAGCAAAAAGACTCATAGCAAGATTTTGGAAGAAAGTACACGTGCCAACACTTAGCAATTGGATTGATCTAGTCAAGAACACATTAATTTTGGAGAGGCTACATTATCTTAGAATGGGCAATCTGAATGCTTATCATGATATGATATTTCTCTGGGAGCAGTATAAACAGGGAGTGCAGAATTATTAGGCAAGTTGTATTTTTGAGGATTAATTTTATTATTGAACAACCATCATGTTCTCAATGAACCCAAAAAACTCATTAATATCAAAGCTGAATAGTTTTGGAAGTAGTTTTTAGTTTGTTTTTAGTTATAGCTATTTTAGGGGGATATCTGTGTGTGCAGGTGACTATTACTGTGCATAATTATTAGGCAACTTAACAAAAAACAAATATATACCCATTTCAATTATTTATTTTTACCAGTGAAACCAATATAACATCTCAACATTCACAAATATACATTTCTGACATTCAAAAACAAAACAAAAACAAATCAGTGACCAATATAGCCACCTTTCTTTGCAAGGACACTCAAAAGCCTGCCATCCATGGATTCTGTCAGTGTTTTGATCTGTTCACCATCAACATTGCGTGCAGCAGCAACCACAGCCTCCCAGACACTGTTCAGAGAGGTGTACTGTTTTCCCTCCTTGTAAATCTCACATTTGATGATGGACCACAGGTTCTCAATGGGGTTCAGATCAGGTGAACAAGGAGGCCATGTCATTAGATTTTCTTCTTTTATACCCTTTCTTGCCAGCCACGCTGTGGAGTACTTGGACGCGTGTGATGGAGCATTGTCCTGAATGAAAATCATGTTTTTCTTGAAGGATGCAGACTTCTTCCTGTACCACTGCTTGAAGAAGGTGTCTTCCAGAAACTGGCAGTAGGACTGGGAGTTGAGCTTGACTCCATCCTCAACCCGAAAAGGCCCCACAAGCTCATCTTTGATGATACCAGCCCAAACCAGTACTCCACCTCCACCTTGCTGGCGTCTGAGTCGGACTGGAGCTCTCTGCCCTTTACCAATCCAGCCACGGGCCCATCCATCTGGCCCATCAAGACTCACTCTCATTTCATCAGTCCATAAAACCTTAGAAAAATCAGTCTTGAGATATTTCTTGGCCCAGTCTTGACGTTTCAGCTTGTGTGTCTTGTTCAGTGGTGGTCGTCTTTCAGCCTTTCTTACCTTGGCCATGTCTCATGAGTATTGCACACCTTGTGCTTTTGGGCACTCCAGTGATGTTGCAGCTCTGAAATATGGCCAAACTGGTGGCAAGTGGCATCTTGGCAGCTGCACGCTTGACTTTTCTCAGTTCATGGGCAGTTATTTTGCGCCTTGGTTTTTTCACACGCTTCTTGCGACCCTGTTTACTATTTTGAATGAAACGCTTGATTGTTCGATGATCACGCTTCAGAAGCTTTGCAATTTTAAGAGTGCTGCATCCCTCTGCAAGATATCTCACTATTTTTGACTTTTCTGACCCTGTCAAGTCCTTCTTTTGACCCATTTTGCCAAAGGAAAGGAAGTTGCCTAATAATTATGCACACCTGATATAGGGTGTTGATGTCATTAGACCACACCCCTTCTCATTACAGAGATGCACATCACCTAATATGCTTAATTGGTAGTAGGCTTTCGAGCCTATACAGCTTGGAGTAAGACAACATGCATAAAGAGGATGATGTGGTCAAAATACTCATTTGCCTAATAATTCTGCACTCCCTGTATATGCACAGGAGGTGACTAACAGATAAAGTTAAAATTTAAGATGCAAATGGTTTCCCTCTATAGGATTTGCCCATGATGAGTGAAACTCTAACACCGTTTATTAGAGAATCTGTCGGTAGACCCATGGCAAATTATTTGACATTATTTGCTGAAATTTGTAACCTGTGGTTTTTTCCTTTTTCCTTGTTTGTTTTCCCTTTCTTTTTGCTTTTTGTTGTTGTTTTCTTTCTCTCTTTTCTATGATTCTGTTCATGAATATGTTTTTCTGCAAAGTGTTTCAAGGTACAAAGCTATTGACATATAAGTCTACTGGACTCTTGGAGCGGATAGACATTTATCAGACTTATAGCCCATGCCACGTCCATGAGTCATAGCATGTATAACCCTGTTTGGTTTGTAGTGATAACAATTGTGGCCACTCACCTGATATTGTCACCAAAGGTCTTACATGATCACTAATAATTATAACTACCATGAATGCAATATCCTGTTTTTGAATTGACGTATTCACACTTTGCTGTTCGGTGAATTGTAATGTTTTTATTCGTGCATGTGAAGTTTAATGAGCTGTATAATTGCTTGTACTCTGTAAGTTAATCAAAACTTCAATAAAGCTTTTAAAAATAATAATAATAAAAAAATAATAAAAACAGCCATTTTCCGCTGAAAAAATTAAATCCACATCCAAAAAACAAAAAAAAAAAAATACAAACACTCAAACACGAGGAAAAAAGGGGGCGTGTCCTTACGTGATTAGTGCCGTGCGGCACTTAGTCATAGGATGACTAAGTGCCGCATGGCACGAAACAGTATTGGTCCCTGTTTTTTTTTTTTGTTTTTTTTTTTATTGAAAAGAGCTCAGGGTAACAGTAAGCAATTAATAACATACAGAAATTTCAGTTCTGTTCATGTTACAGTTAAAGAATATTTTGAAAAAAGCACGAGTTACACATAGTATAGAGGTAATAAAAATTGGTTCCAAAGACCTATTATTAAGAGCATAATGTCTTGCAATACCGTTACCAATAATAGGCGATTCTCTAAGACAGGCGAGAATTAGAATTGTGAAGTAACCTTACATGTTATTAGCTATAAAACAAGCATGATATGTGGGTATTGCAACTTTCTCCTCTTCTGTCCCCTGAACTCTCTCTGATTTTAATTTTTTATTAACTATATTAAACAAAATATAACATAACACATAAAAAATGAACTAAACAGATTAGAGTAGACCCAAAAGTAAATGAACCATTATCCTAGTGGGGAAGAATGCCAATTAGGCAAATCTCTAGATAGATAGATAATGTATGTGGGTACGTTTATTGAATATCATTATGAGGCATGTTTGCTTGCAAGCTCTTGTCAAGGTCTTAGAGGTGGGGATATATCAAACAATTATTTACTGGGGCCGCGTGTCCACAGAAATATGTCTAACAAGGACAGTATTAGGGGTGTTTATTTGAATAGCAGTGAAAGTATACCGCCAAACAAGTTACCCCCAATAAGCAACAATCTAATTGCCAGTAGTTGGAGTACAATACCCAGCAACATGTTTCTAATGGACAGTGTATCCACTATTTTAGTAAGTGCAGAGTTCCCAGCTTATTTGTATGCAAGGCTTTAACTTTAAGATATGAAGCATGCTCCTGCTGATGTGTGTATATCAAACAACCACTCACTTAGGTATTGTTCTTTCTCTAATAATATGTCTGATGAAAATAATTGGTCCCTGTTTTTTTAATATTTTTATTTATGACTTGGAGAAAGGATTAAATAGCAACATCTCTATTTGTGTAGGTGATACAAAGTTGTGTAAGGTCATAAGGTCAGTGCAGGATAAAATTGCTTTGCAAGGGGATTTACAAAATTAGAAAAATGGGCTGATAAATGGAAAATGAGATTTAATACTGGAAAATAATAGTCAACCTGCTATTTAAATGGGACTGAACTTAGCAAAACAGAGGAGGGAAGGGATGTGGGCGTATTTATAGACAAGTTAAAGATTAGTGCGCAATCCAGGACGGCAGCTTCTAAGGTTAATAAAATACTAGCATGTATTAAAAGAAGCATTGATGCAAATGAGGAAAACATAATTCTGTCACTATATAAATCCATGGTAAGACCTCACTTAGAATATGGAGGGCAGTTCAGGGGACCAATCGCAAAAAAGACAGAGAAGGGCCACAAAACTAATAAGGGGAAAGGAAAATTTAGACTGAGGAGAGGTTAGCCAAATTAGGTCTGTTTTCTCTAGAAAAAAAAGGTTCTTGAATGGTGATATGATTACGTGATATAAATATAATCACATTTTTAGAAATTCTACTAACTGAAATGAAAAATAGCTATAGACTGTACTACCAAAGAGTTATCCATAGCATCTAAGTAAAGAAGCTAGGCCATGGCATGGAAATCAGAAATAAACAATAATTTGTCACTCACCATGATGACCCCAGTCTCATTATTTGCCAGCATGATGGACACCAGACATGAGTTGGGACGTAAAGCAGCAATTACATCTTCTACTTCAACTTGTCCAGTCACTTTAGAGACTGGTACAAAGGTCACTTCTGGGGTAGACAAAAAGTATTCAATGAGCTAAATAAATGCTATGATGACTGCCAGGCCCACAACATAGTCTCTTATATATTACATTATAAGGAAAAACATATCTGATAGACTTTATTCCATGCAAAAGCTTAGACAGATTATCAGTGGCTTTTGTGTGCATTGTATGAATTGAACAAGTTCTGTAAAACCCAGCTCCAGCATATAGGACAGGATGTACAGACATTTCACATAAGGGGCCACATGACATTTGTTTTCACCCAAGGGTCAGTGAGCACATTTTTAGAAGTCCTACTTACTGAAATTAAAACCATAAACTGTACTTATATAGAATGACCTTTGAATGAGCATTACATTAGCTAGATCTATGTCATATTTTGACGTGCACAGGAGATAATATTTGAATAAAATGCATAAACCTGTGAAACTTCCTATTAATATTATGACCACAAGGTGGCACTAGGACATAATTAATGTTAATTAGAAAAGTACAAAAAGAAAATATGTTAAACACATTTTATTATTGTACTGTTGCTTAAATATAACCATGTGTTTAAGCCCTGCAAAAGATTTAAACACATAGTTAAAAAAACAGCTTCAGAGCAGCAATTCACTACTAGCTGAGCGTATCTGGTGAGCCAATGACAAGAAAGGCACATGTGTGTATCCACTCATCAGCAGCAAGATCCCGTTAGTGCATTGCTGCTCTGGAGATAACCCTAACTATGTGCTTAACCTATATGCAAAAATAATGAGCTCATACATTACAGCATCCTATTTTTTTGCACATAATGTATAATGGGTTATGTTTTAAAGCTTTTTCCATTAATATTAATAACTTTAAAGCAGATTACTTTCTTGCACTCTGAAATAAATATTTTATATTATATGAAAAGCATCTACTTTTCCTAGAGATTTGTGCCATTTTCTTACAGTACAATTGTTAGTTCAGCACCTTAGTGTTATTACTAGAAAATAATCAGTGAGGTCTCTCTTGCTTCTAGAGCTGATTCATTAAAGAACTGAGAGATAAATGAGCTTTAGTGAATCTGCTACCTAGAACACCACAGGAACTGGTTGAGGGTGAGGGTGGTAAGGTTGGTGTGTTATGGAGAGGCTGGAGAGACGTCTAATTGAATATTGCTCCCTTAGTGTTAGCAACCAGCTGGGGGGTTTGTTGGCAAAGATGATCATATTTCACACACACACACACAAAAGGTTGTATATCTCCTAATACAATATATATATAGAACCAAGGTGTATAGTATATGCACACACACAAAAGGTGGTATATCTCTTAATACAAAATATATATATATAGAACCAAGGTGTATAGTATATGCACACACAAAAGGTCGTATATCTCTTAATACAAAATATATATATATATAGAACCAAGGTGTATAGTATATGCACACACACAAAAGGTTGTATATCTCTTAATACAAAATATATATATATAGAACCAAGGTGTATAGTATATGCACACACACAAAAGGTCGTATATCTCCTAATACAAAATATATATATAGAACCAAGGTGTATAGTATATGCACACACACAAAAGGTCGTATATCTCCTAATACAAAATATATATATAGAACCAAGGTGTATAGTATATGCACACACACAAAAGGTCGTATATCTCCTAATACAATATATATATAGAACCAAGGTGTATAGTATATGCACACACACAAAAGGTCGTATATCTCCTAATACAAAATATATATATATAGAACCAAGGTGTATAGTATATGCACACACACAAAAGGTCGTATATCTCCTAATACAATATATATATATAGAACCAGGGTGTATAGTATATGCACACACACAAAAGGTCGTATATCTCCTAATACAATATATATAGAACCAAGGTGTATAGTATATGCACACCCACAAAAGGTCGTATATCTCCTAATACAATATATATATATAGAACCAGGGTGTATAGTATATGCACACACACAAAAGGTCGTATATCTCCTAATACAATATATATAGAACCAAGGTGTATAGTATATGCACACCCACAAAAGGTTGTATATCTCCTAATACAATATATATATATATATATATATATATATATATATATATATATATATATATATATATATATATATATAAAACCAAGGAGTATAGTATATGCACACACACAAAAGGTTGTATATCTCCTAATACAAAATATATATATATAGAACCAAGGTGTATAGTATATGCACACACACAAAAGGTTGTATATCTCCTAATACAATATATAAATATATAAATATATAAATATATATATATATATATATATATATATATATATATATATAAGTCAGGGGTCTCAAAAGTCATAATGAGGAGCAGAACAGAAGCAAATAGATCTGTATTGCAAGACATTCTTTAATGGGAGTGATTCAGCAGCAGAAATCTCAAGCTGTTTTCTATAGTTCTATAAGTAGACAAGCACTGGCAACGTGCCCTTCAGTACACAATCTGTGTATTATGACTCACCCGCACTGCGTGTCCTCTGAAGGTGTAGGAGTGGCAGTGCCACAGAATCATGCTCCACATTCGAGGTAATAATGTGTGGCAAGGTCCCATTAGCAGTATTGTGACTTTGTTCTGCTGGTATCTTGTAGTTTTCCACTGCAGACAATAGCACCATGTTGTTGGCCTACAAGAGTCACCATTTTGAGTGAATAACTTACATATACGTTTGCTACTAGTAGACCTAAGCTGCCAAGTTCAGGCGATTGTCTGAGAGCCTTAGTTAGCATCAGCGTCCCACACATGGGAATGTGCTAGCCCAGACAAGATATAGATCAACACTATATCTTAAATGTTCCAGAAGAAACAAAACATAACAATCTTCAGGATGCAAATGGCAACTAATATTCCCAAACAAAACTATACGGAGAGTATTCAAATTTAAAAAAGCTTAATATTTTTACAAAATGCTTTTAGCTATGGAAAATAAAGTGTAATAGTAAACCAGCCGTTCAGCATATTTACTACCTAACTCCTGTACCTGCAGCTCTCTTTAACCCCTTAATGACCGGACCATTTTTCAGTTTTCTTACCCTTAATGACAGTGGCTATTTTTACATTTCTGCAGTGTTTGTGTTTAGCTGTAATTTTCCTCTTACTCATTTACTGTACCCACACATATTATATACCGTTTTTCTCGCCATTAAATGGACTTTCTAAAGATACCATTATTTTCATCACATCTTATAATTTACTATAAAAAATATATAAAATATGAGGAAAAAATGGAAAAAAACACACTTTTTCTAACTTTGACCTCCAAAATCTGTTACACATCTACAACCACCAAAAAACACCCATGCTAAATAGTTTCTAAATTTTGTCCTGAGTTTAGAAATACCCACTGGTTACATGTTGTTTGCTTTTTTTGCAAGTTATAGGGCAATAAGTACAAGTAGAACTTTGCTATTTCCAAACCACTTTTTTTCAAAATTAGCGCTAGTTACATTGGAACCCTGATATCTGTCCGGAATCCCTGAATATCCCTTGACATGTATATATTTTTTTTTAGAAGACAACCCAAAGTATTGATTTATGCCCATTTTGGTATATTTCATGCCACCATTTCACTGCCAAATGCGAGCAAATAAAAAAAATTGTTCACTTTTTCACAAATTTTGTCACAAACTTTAGGTTTCTCACTGAAATTATTTACAAACAGTTTGTGCAATTATGGCACAAATGGTTGTAAATGCTTCTCTGGGATTCCCTTTGTTCAGAAATAGCAGACATATATGGCTTTGGCGTTGCTTTTTGGTAATTAGAAGGCCGCTAAATGCAGCTGCGCACCACACGTGTATTATGCCCAGCAGTGAAGGGGTTAATTAGGGATCTTGTAGGGACCTTGAAGGGTTAATTTTAGCTTTAGCGTAGTGTAGTAGACAACCCAAAGTATTGATCTAGGCCCATTTTGGTATATTTCATGCCACCATTTCACCGCCAAATGCGAGCAAATAAAAAAAAAAGTGACATTTTTCACAATTTTAGGTTTCTCACTTAAATTATTTACAAACAGCTTGTGCAATTATGGCACAAATGGTTGTAAATGCTTCTCTGGGATCTCCTTTGTTCATAAATAGCAGACATATATGGCTTTGGCGTTGCTTTTTGGCAACTAGGAGGCCGCTAAATGCTGCTGCGCACCACACTTGTATTAAGCCCAGCAGTGAAGGGGTTAATTAGGTAGCTTGTAGAGAGCTTGCAGGGTTAATTTTAGCTTTAGTGTAGAGATTAGCCTCCCACCTGACACATCCCACCCCCTGATCCCTCCCAGACAGCTCTCTTCCCTCCCCCACCCCACAATTGTCCCCGCCATCTTAAGTACTGGCAGAAAGTCTGCCAGTACTAAAATAAAAGGTGTTTTTTTTTTTTTTTTTTTTCATTATTCAGCTGTGATGGACCCCTGCCTTAACCCCCAACCTCCCTGATCCCCCCCAAACACCTCTCTAACCCTCCCCACCTACCTAATTGCCACCATCTTGGGTACTGGCAGCTGTCTGCCAGTACCCAGTTTTCCCCAAAAAATAAAGTGTTTTTGTTTTATTTTTACATGTTTTATTTTTATTTTTTCTGTAGTGTAGCTGCCCCAACCCCCCCCCCCCACCCACCAGATCCAGATCCTGATCATATTATTATTTAAAAAATTCTAGTTTGCTGCCCCCCTCCCTCTTACCAAAATTCATTGGTGGCAGTGGAAGTGATTGCTGCGCGCGCGCACACACACACGCACGCGCGCGCGTGCACGCAGCCCCCCGCACGCTCCCGGCATCCGGCGTGCACAATGCACTTGAAGGAACCGGATGCCGGGTAGCGATGGGCCGCCCACCCTCCTCCCTGTAAGCTCCCACCCACCAACGAACGGCCGCATCGCTACCGGTGCAGAGAGGGCCACAGAGTGGCTCTCTCTGCATCGGATGCTTTCTAAAGGGTATTGCAGGATGCCTCAATATCGAGGCATCACTGCAATACCCTGAGAGCTGCTGGAAGCGATTGCGATCGCTTCCAGCACTCTCTAAGACAACTGACGTACCAGGTACGTCCATTGTCACTAACTGCAAGTTTTTGCAGGACGTACCTGGTACGTCAGTTGTCATTAAGGGGTTAAAGCCGTCCTCTTATTTAACCCATTACAGAAGCCAGTAGGTAAAGCTCTGCATCTTTACACTGGGTGCCGCCATCTTGTAGCGTATTGTTGCATCCTGTACGTTCACAGATTAGTGATGTTGCTGGCTTTACATATTTCCAGTTATATTTTAACAGTTTAATAAAAGTTACATAACAAATATAAGAAAAGCCCTCGGGAATTATATATAGATAAATGCAGATACTGCAAAAATGTACAGCTCCCGCTCTGTGCACTCAAATCTGAAGTGCACAGTAACGCTTGTCAAGTAAACAACAATATCACAAATGCTCCTGGTACAGTGGGAAGATGCAGCTTCACTAACCAGCACTTTTTAAAGGGTTAAAAAAAGAAAACGACTTTAAAGAGAGCTGCAACCACAGGAGGATAAATAATATAATGGTGTGCAGTAACCATAATACTGTACCCAGCAGTGTAATGTCTCTTTAATGACTTGTGTTCATCACTTTGGTGTTGCTGGCTAAGGACATAAAGACACACCCTTACTTCACCTACAGCTCAGCACTGATTAGAGAAGACTGTGATTATACTACAAACATATAGGTATTACCTCTGTGCCCCCGGAGGTGAAGATGATATCCTCTGCCTTTCCTCCTACCATCCTAGCAATCTGCGCTCGTGCTGTGTCTATCAGCTGCTTGGCCTTGCATCCTGAAACAGACACACACGAGAACTAAGAACGTACACATGTTCCATAAAAACACAAAGTGATGCTCTATAGCTTGTCACTGGCCTAGATTCACTTATAGCAGATTCCTATTATTCTATAGAGCCTTACTCAGTAGCATTGTTATCCTTTAAACATTCACAATGAATATTGCTATAAAAAAAAACATTATTTGTTGCTATTACACTATGTAACGTTTTAAGTTCTGCTGTCACAATCATTCTTGCACTGAGTGACAATCTTACAAACACATCTAAAACATTTATGTCATATGTGATAAATAATATATAACTAGGGTTGCCGCCTCGGCCATGTTTTCCTGGACACTTATGAGTTACACATGCTGCAGGGTGTGCAGGGAGGAACATGTATTGTGCTGTTCATTCATGTGAAGTCCAGAGGCACAATACATGTTCCCACCTGCTTACCCTGCAGCATGTGTAACTCATAAGTGTCCAGGAAAACATGGCCGAAGTGGCAACCCTATATAGAACAAGTGTCCAAATTGCATCCTCACAAACTCTAATGGGGACATGATTTTGTATTCCCCCCATTTAGGCACAGGTGACTGAACCTGACTGCTTTGCTAACTATAGGCCAGTCAGTTTGACCACAATTACAGGGAACTTATTGGAAACTCTTTTAAAGGAAATACTTGTGTCTTACCTTCAGACAAACAACTTAGAAAGGACAGCATGGTAACTGCTGGAAGATCATGTCAGACTAATCTAATTGATTTATTGGAAAATGTAACTAAATGAATAGACCAAGGAGGAGCTGTTGATGTGGTGTATCTAGTAAAGCATTTGCTACAACAAACATTCACAAAATGTATTGCCTTGGAGTAGATGCTAAGATTGTTAAGTGGGTACAATGCTGGTTTAAGGATAGAAGGCAGAGGGTTTAAATTAATGGAGAACATTTAAATGAGAGGTCAGTTACTAGTGGTGTTCCCCAAGGGTCAGCTCTTGGGCCTGTTTGTTTTACATGGTCATCACTAATATTGGAAGTCGGCTCCAGAGGAAGGTTTGCTTTTTAGCTGATGATACAAAAATATGTAACAGAGTTGATGTTCAAGGAGGGGTGGATCAAGTGATATTAAAAAATACTGTAGGACTGGGCAAATAAATGGAATTTAAAAAGTAATATTACTCAGAGCAAAATTATGCATATAGGATCCGAAAACCCAGAGGCCAACTACAGTCTCAATGGTACATTACTGACTGTAACTAAAGATGAACATGACTTGGGGATTATTATTTCAGATGATTTAAAAATTTGTACACAATGCAGCAGTTCAGCCAGTAAGGCCAGTTTTATACTTAGTTGCATTGGGAAGAGATATTAGTAGCAGAAATAACAGGGTTCTTATGCCACTTTACAGATCATTAGTTAGGCCTCATTTGGAATACAGTGTACAGATCTGGAAATCATATCTCCAGAAGGATATAAATACACTAGAATCTGTCCAAGGAGGGATATTAAAATGGTACACGGTCTTAAATATAAAGCGTACAAAGAAAGACTCTTTGATCTAAATATGTGACACGATAGAAACCTTCAAATATATAAAGGGACTTAAAAAGCAGTTTCCACAAAAAAAGAAATACCAAAACTAGGGGTCACAATCTTCATTTAGAGGGTAGCAGATTCAGGAGAGATGTGAGGAAACATTTTTTATTTTTTCTTAAAGAAAGCGTGGTGGATTCATGGAATAAACTTCCAATTGAGGTGGTAAACACAAAGACTGTAAAGGAATTACAAAATACCTGGGACATGCATAAGGCTATCCTAAGAAAAAAGTAACATGTAATATGGGTAGACTTGATGCTGAGCCTTTTTGGTTCTTATCTACCGTCAGATTCTTTGTTTCTGTTTTTACATTTACTTACACACAGATATTACTGACTTTACTGTTCTTAATAAACATGGCTGTCAGTTCCCCTAAGGTGACCTATTTACTCAGTGAAATTACTAAGGCTTCACACGTCTTTTCATTTACGTTAATAGTTTCATAGTTATCTATAAATATATAATATAGTGTTAAAGGGTCATGAACACGGAAAAAGAAAATTCTCTAATTAGTATTTTATTATTGCACTGTTGCTTGCATATAACTATGTGTTTAAACCCAGCAAAGAGGTTAAACACACAGTTAAAATCAACTCAAGAACAGCAATGCACCACTGGGAGAAAGCTTAAAAGGACAGTTTACCCCAAATATCTATCCCCTTTAACTTGTTCCCAATGATCCATTTTACCTGCTGTTGTGTATTAAATTGTTTACAAATAGCTCCTTTACCTTTATATCGGCATTTGAAATAGCCTGTGGAAAAAAACTGAAATTTGGGACACTGTTGTACACTGGATTTTTCTTTGCATAAATGTTTTGTAGATGACCCATTTAATAGCCCTTCTGGGGGTGTTTTTAATTTTGCTTATTTTTTTTAATAACATTGTGCTGATTTTCAGACTCCTATCCAAGACTGAAAGTATCAGGTGTAGACCTAGGTCTACAGACTCCCGCTTGCTCCTATTTGTTTAGCCCCTTAGTGACAAGGCCATTTTTCAATTTTCTTACCCTTAAGGACCAGGGCTATTTTTACATTTTTGCGGTGTTTGTGTTTAGCTGTAATTTTCCTCTTACTCATTTACGGTAACCACACATATTACATACCGTTTTTCTTGCCATTAAATAGAATTTCTAAATATACCATTATTTTCATCATATCATATAATTTACTATAAACAAAATATAAAATATGATGGAAAAAATGGGAAAAAAACACTTTTTCTAACATTGACCGCTAAAATTTGTTACACATCTACAATCACCAAAAAATACCCATGCTAAATAATTTTAACATTTTGTCCTGAGTTTAGAAATACCCAATGTTTGCATGTTCTTTACTTTTTTTGCAAGTTATAAGGCAATAAGTACAAGTAGCACTTTGCTATTTCCAAACCATTTTTTTTTCCAAAATTAGCGATAGTTACATTGTAACACTGATATCTGTCAGCAATCCCTGAATAACCCTTCACATGTATATAATTTTATTTTAGTAGACAACTCAGTATTGATCTAGGCCCATTTTGGTATAATTCATGCCACCATTTCACCGCCAAATGTGATCAAATAAAAAAAAATTGTTAACTTTTTCACAAAAATTAGGTTTCTCACTGAAATTATTTACAAATAGCTTGTGCAATTATGACACAAATGGTTGTAAATGCTTCTCTGGGATCCCCTTTGTTCAAAATTATCAGACCTATATGGCTTTGCCTGTGTGTGTGTGTCTCTCTCTCTCTGTGCTCATGCCTGTGTGTGTCTCTTTCAGTGCTCATCATGCCTGTGTGTGTCTCTCTCTCTCTGTGTGCTAATGCCTGTGTGTGTGTATATTTCTCTGTGTGCTCATGCCTGTGTGTGTGTATATTTCTCTGTGTGCTCATGCCTGTGTGTATGTCTCTCTCACTGTGTGCTCATGCCTGTGTGTGTCTCTTTCAGTGCTCATCATGCCTGTGTGTGTCTCTCTCTCTCTGTGTGCTAATGCCTGTGTGTGTGTATATTTCTCTGTGTGCTCATGCCTGTGTGTATGTCTCTCTCACTGTGTGCTCATGCCTGTATTCGTCTCTTTCTGTGCTCATCATGCCTGTGTGTGTCTCTTTCTGTGCTCATCATGCCTGTGTGTGTCTCTCTCTCTCTCTGTGTGCTAATGCCTGTGTGTGTGTATATTTCTCTGTGTGCTCATGCCTGTGTGTATGTCTCTCTCACTGTGTGCTAATGCCTGTGTGTGTGTATATTTCTCGGTGTGCTCATGCCTGTGTGTATGTCTCTCTCACTGTGTGCTAATGCCTGTGTGTGTGTATATTTCTCTGTGTGCTCATGCCTGTGTGTATGTCTCTCTCATTGTGTGCTCATGCCTGTATGTGTCTCTTTCTGTGCTCATCATGCCTGTGTGTGTCTCTTTCTGTGCTCATCATGCCTGTGTGTGTGTCTCTCTCTGTATGCTAATGCCTGTGTGTGTGTATATTTCTCTGTGTGCTCATGCCTGTGTGTGTGTATATTTCTCTGTGTGCTCATGACTGTGTGTGTATCTCTCTCTGTGCTCATCATGCCTGTGGTGTGTGTGTGTTTGTCTCTCTCTGCTCATGCCTGTGTGTGTGTCTCTGTGAGCTCATCTTGCCTGTGTGTGTGTCTCTCTCTGTGCTCATCATGCCTGTGTGGGTGTCTCTCTCTCTGTGCTCATGCCGGTGTGCGTGTCTCTCTCACTGTGTGCTCATGCCTGTGTGTATGTCTCTCTCACTGTGTGCTCATGACTGTGTGTGTATCTCTCTCTGTGCTCATCATGCATGTGGTGTGTGTGTGTTTGTCTCTCTCTGCTCATGCCTGTGTGTGTGTCTCTGTGAGCTCATCTTGCCTGTGTGTGTCTCTCTCTGTGCTCATCATGCCTGTGTGGGTGTCTCTCTCTCTGTGCTCATGCCGGTGTGCGTGTCTCTCTCTGTGCTCATCATGCCTGTGTGGGTGTCTCTCTCTCTCTCTCGATGCTCATGCCTGTGTGTGTGTGTCTCTCTGTGAGCTCATCATGCCTGTGTGTGTCTCTCTGTGTGCTCATGTCTGTGTGTCTCTCTCTGTGCTCATCAAGCCTGTATGTGTCTCTCACTCTGTGTGCTTGTGCCTGTGTGTGTGTCTCTCTCTCTGTGTTTATCATGTCTGTGTGTGTGTCTCTCTCTCTCTCTGTGCTCATGTCTGTGTGTGTGTCTCTCTCTCTCGCTGTGCTCATGTCTGTGTGTGTGTGTGTGTGTGTATCTCGCTGTGCTCATGTCTGTGGTGTGTGTATCTCTCTCTCTCTGTGCTCATGTCTGTGTGTGTGTGTGTGTATCTCGCTGTGCTCATACCCGTGTGTGTGTGTCTCTCGCTGTGCTCATGTCTGTGGTGTGTGTGTGTGTGTGTGTATCTCTCTCTCTGTGTGCTCATGTCTGTGTGTGTGTGTGTATATCTCGCTGTGCTCATACCCGTGTGTGTGTGTCTCTCGCTGTGCTCATGTCTGTGGTGTGTGTGTGTGTATCTCTCTCTCTGTGCTCATGTCTGTGTGTGTGTGTGTGTGTATCTCGCTGTGCTCATACCCGTGTGTGTGTGTCTCTCGCTGTGCTCATGTCTGTGGTGTGTGTGTGTATCTCTCTCTCTCTGTGCTCATGTCTGTGTGTGTGTGTGTGTATCTCGCTGTGCTCATACCCGTGTGTGTGTCTCTTGCTGTGCTCATGCCTGTGTGTGTGTGTGTGTGTGTGTATCTCTCTCTCTGTGCTCATGTCTGTGTGTGTGTCTCTCTCTCTCTCTGTGCTCATGTCTGTATATGTGTCTCTCACTCTGTGTGTGTGTGTGTATCTCTCTCTCTCTGTGCTTATGTCTGTGTGTGTGTCTCTCTCTCTCTGTGCTCATGTCTGTGTGTGTGTGTCTCTCTCTCTCTCTGTGTTCATGTGTGTGTGTGTGTCTCTCGTTGTTCTCATGTCTGTGTGTGTGTGTGTGTATCTCGCTGTGCTCATACCCGTGTGTGTGTCTCTCGCTGTGCTCATGTCTGTGTGTGTCTCTCTCTCTCTCTCTGTGCTCATGTCTGTGTGTGTGTGTGTATCTCGCTGTGCTCATACCCGTGTGTGTGTCTCTCGCTGTGCTCATGTCTGTGTGTGTGTGTCTCTCTCTCTCTGTGCTCATGTCTGTGTGTGTGTGTATCTCGCTGTGCTTATACCCGTGTGTGTGTCTCTCGCTGTGCTCATGCGTGTGTGTGTGTGTATCTCTCTCTCTCTGTGCTCATGTCTGTGTGTGTGTCTCTCTCTCTGTGCTCATGTCTGTGTATGTGTCTCTCACTGTGTGTGTGTGTGTGTGTGTGTGTGTCTCTCTCTCTCTGTGCTCATGTCTGTGTGTGTCTCTCTCTCTCTCTCTGTGCTTATGTCTGTGTGTGTGTCTCTCGTTGTGCTCATGTCTGTGTATGTGTGTGTGTGTATCTCTCTGTGCTCATACCCGTGTGTGTGTCTCTCGCTGTGCTCATGTCTGTGTGTGTGTCTCCCTCTCTGTGCTCATGTCTGTGTGTGTGTCTCTCGTTGTGCTCATGTCTGTGTGTGTGTGTATCTCGCTGTGCTCATTCCTCTGTATGTCTCGCAGTGCTCATGCCTTTGTTTGTGTCTCTTGCTGTGCTCATGCCTGTGTGTGTGTGTCACTCTGTGAGCTCATCATGCCTGTGTGTGTCTCTCTGTGTGCTCATGTCTGTGTGTCTCTCTCTGTGCTCATCAAGCCTGTATGTGTCTCTCACTCTGTGTGCTCGTGCCTATGTGTGTGTGTGTGTGTGTGTGTGTGTCTCTCTCTCTGTGTTTATCATGTCTGTGTGTGTGTCTCTCTCTGTGCTCATGTCTGTGTGTGTGTCTCTCGTTGTGCTCATGTCTGTGTGTGTGTGTCTCTCTTGCTGTGCTCATACCCGTGTGTGTGTCTCTCGCTGTGCTCATGCCTGTGTATGTGTCTCGCAGTGCTCATGCCTTTGTTTGTGTCTCTTGCTTTGCTCATGACTGTGTGTGTGTGTGTGTGTCTCTCTCTCTTTGAGCTCATGCTTGTGTATCTCTCTCTGGACCTACCTATCTGTGCAATTTATTGTGTGCGTCTCTCTCTGTATGCCTATGCTTATGCCTATCTCTCTGTGCCCATGCCTTTTTTTCTTTGTGCCTATCTCTCTCAATTTAAAATGTCTGATTAAACATATTTATGATTAAGTTTCACATCCCTTTACCCAAACCCATATAATGTGCCATTGGTACCTTCTCATGTGTTTCTATTACTATAGGAATTCAACATCTTGAACTCCTTGACTGGTATAAGGAACCTCACAAATGAAGTCAGTATTCCTTACTGCTACTTTCTAGAATCAAGAGTTGGAATAACCTCTCAGCTGGCAAACGGTCACCACTTTCTGCTCCATACCTGCAGGGTAGCTGCTGCTGGGATTACCCCAGGCATCACGCAAAGCTTCTTCCACAGCTTCTACCACTTCTGCCGTAACAGGTGTAGTAGCGTTGTAATCAAGGTAAATCTTGCTGCGGGTTGGATAACAGAACAAGTAGACACATACAAAAGAGAATAAAATATGCGTAAATTAGATTAATGTATAATAAAGGAAGGAGAAGAAATGGTTCTGCGGCGTCAGTGATTACCTGGGATGTGCAAATATTCGATATTTGTTTAAAAAACAAAAGCTAAAAATGGCTATGGTCTGCAGAATTCAGCTAACTCCGGGGCCAGATTTATTAAAAGTGCAACACAAAAATATATCAATTTGCACAGAAATTTGTGTATAGCACTTTTACTCCAACTCAGAAATGCTGCAGACCACGGCAATTTTTACTAACAAATTCAGAATTCCAAATATTTACACATTCCTAGTGATTACTTTCTGACTTTATGAAAATCTGCTGATTCACATTTTCAAAGACATTTATCACCACATACACTCTACTAATACAATAAAATACTAAAATGAAGAAAAATGAATACAACTTGTTCTTTTTTAAGTTTAGAACAGTTTACAAAGTACATTCTAATTCTCTTTGGTAGGTGTTTGACCCCTGACATGTTAAATACATAGCCAAAGCTGCACTTAGGAGCTATAATTAATTGCTGCTCCTAAGTTAGAAACAAACTATGTGCCAACCAGTTGTGACATGCACACATAGCAAGTATTGCAATTAGAAAATTATGCTATGGGGTCGATTTATCTGGCAGGCTGAATTCCGCTATTTTGCAATCTTGTACAACACCGCCCCCTGCCCGCGCACAGCCAATCACATGCGGGCAGGAGTGTCAATCTCCCCGGTCGGACGAGACCGGAGAGATTGAAAATTTCCAGCTAAGAGGTGTAAAAGAGGTTAGAGAAGCAGCGGTCTGATGACCGCAGCTTGATAAATACGGACTGCAGGTTCTCTTGTGAGAACCTGCAGTCGTCGAGCAGCGAATGCAGGAGAGGACTTTGATAAATCGACCCCTGTGTGTTAGAGCTGATAAATATGACCTAGACTAGACTGACCTAGAGTGACACTGACTGTTTGTGTGTTATTTTGTGCTCACCTCCTACAATAAGTATTTAACCCCTTAATGCCAGGGGCAAGAAAACTTACTTGAAAAACAAAAATCAAGCGATTATCAATGCGATCACGTGATTTCAAGGCCGGATCAGATTCTGGGGGACTGCCTACAATGCTAGGCACGCCCCCCAGGCCGATTTCCCATTAAACAAAAGGAGGAGGGTGCATGGCGTTAAAACCCAGCGCTGTAAGGACAGCATGGAACCTCCTAACGGCATTAAGCAGTTTCATTTAAATTATAAAACTGTGAGGCACTAATTAGCAAGCGTGACACATTTTATATTTAATAATACAAGATGAGCATTAAGGGTCTAATCCATGTGATAATCCGCTTGCAATATTGCTTCTCTAAAAGCTGATGTAAGCTGTTACTGCAAGTAGCACCCCAGTGCTTACCTTAATGCTTTTCAACAAAGAATAATAAGAAAACAAAGAAAATGTTATAATAGAAATGAATTGGAAAGTTGTTTAAAATGTTATATTCTATCTGAATTGCGAAAGAAAATGTTAGGTTTTATGTCCCTTTAATACTGAGAACAGACTCGTTATGCATTCATTGTTTTATAAAGGGACAGTAAACATCTTGTAATTATAAGACATTTCTGTTGTATAGAATAACATATTACCCAAGTCTAAATGTTTTCTAAAACAAATTAAAACCCATTTTACTGCAATAATTTTTCAATACCAAAACTCCACCCTCCGTTTGCCTTATTTGGAGAAGCTTATCAAGGCTTTTATTCCACAGACCACAAGGCTAGCTCCGGCCATAAAGTACATTGTTTTGAAGCTGTTATCTGATAAAATCCAATGAGGAAATGTTATGTAGCAGGGCTAGCCTTGAGAAGTCAGCAAAGTGCATTTCAAGTTTTAAGAGTTAGAAATTTTTAGAGCTAAATTACATGAAAAGGGAGCAAAATAAACAATGAAAGTATATTGCAAAGTTGTTTCATTATGCAAAACGAAACATTTTATATACAAATCTCAAGGTGTTTACTGTTAAAAGTCTCAAAGCAGAGAATACAAACTGTAGAAGGAGCTGGACACTCATAAAATATGATCTTTTATTACATAAATATGTACCTTTTACGTGACAAGTACACACATTTACCACTTCCTCGAATTTTACTATGAAGAAAAGTATTAAAGGGGTGTATTTTCTTCATCTTTTTTATCAGTTACATTTTACTAATAAAATTGACTAGCCTTGTTTGTAAATGATACAATTGTATCGCTATATGGTAATTGATGCTTTTATCTAGGGTATATATACATATACTTTGTACAAAAAGCCTGAATTCATGAGACTTGCACATACACATATAACAGTGCAACACTTAATTCATTTTTGAGCTACTGCAAGCACAGTCTCTTTACATTTATTATATTATATATACTATATGGCAAAAAGTATGTGGACACCTGACTACTACACCTTTATAAGCTTATTAGACATCCTGTTTATAAATGGGCATTAATTTGGAGTTGGCCCTCCCTTGCAGCTATAACAACTCTTATGTGAAGGCTTTCTGTTCATTCAGCCAAAAGAGATCAGGCACTGAAGTTGGACGAGGAGGTCTGGCTCACAAATGTCATTCTAATTAATCCCAAAGGTGGGGTTGAGATCAGGGCTTTGTGCAGGCTGCTTGAGTTCCTCAACACAAAACTTTTCAAACCATGTCTTAATAGACTTTGCTTTGTGTACAGTGTCACAGTAATGCTGGAACAGAAAAAGGCCTTACCCAAACTGTTGCCAGTAAAAGCACCCAATTGTCCAAAATGTCTTTGTATCCTGTAGTTTTAAGATGAACTAAGGGGCCTAGCCCAAACCCTGAAAAACAGCCCAAGTCCCTTATACCAACTTCACCAAACTTAACTTTACGCCCTATGCATTTCAATAGGTAGCATTCTCCTGGCATCCACTACACTCAGATTGTTCCATCAGATAGTAAAGCTTGTGTACAGCTGTTTGGCCATAAAAACATTTCACAAAGTTCCTGATGCACATTTCTAATGCTGATGTTGCTTCCAGGTGCAGTTTGGAACTCTCTGGTGAGTGATGCAACAGATGAGGGACGATTTCTACAAGTAATGCGCATCAGCACTCAGTAGCCACGCATAGTCTAACACTTCGTGGCTGGGCTGTTGTTGCTCATAGGTGCTTTCACTTACAATAATAACACTTATAGTTGACCTGGGCAAATTTAGTAAGACAGAAATGTCACAAACTGACTTGTGGCAAAAATGGCATCCTACGAAAGAGCGATGTGTAAAGTGTAGCGCTTTTGAAACACTAGCCTGTATGTAAGGAGTAAACTAAAGGTACCTTCATTCATGATTTTAAATTAAACATGCACTAAAACGTACCTTTTTTTTCTTGCTCTTTCTACCAACATAACCCCCTCCGGCCGCCCACCACAACGCTTATTTTCTTTTCTTCATGAGGTGACGTTTCCACCTCTTCGCCAATAGTCACTGAGCTGTTCGGTATAACCCGTTGTTTGTCTATGGAGATTTCATAGCTATGTTCTGGATATTATGCACCTGTTTTGGTGTGGCTGAAACACCTGAACTCAATAAATAGCAGGGTTGTCCATATACATTTAGCATATAGTGTATGTTTGCACCTAATCATTTACCATTATACTGTTCTCTGTCTCTATTTTATTCTGTTATGTATTAGTGACAGCCCATGAGGAAGTTATTAAATATAACTTACTGCTGTGAATGGTTTTCTTTCATCTCTTCTTGGTCTCTGCTTGTTTTAGAGTTTTCTGCCATTTCCTTAAACCTTTGATGATAAAATAAATCACAGTCACCATAATCCAATATAAACCACATAACTCTACAAACAATACAAAGAAAACATAACTTTATCACAAACCAAACAATATATGAATTATAGATATAATCTACTTTGGAAGAAATTATGTTACAATTTTAATAGAAACATTAATATGTACATTTATTTAATTGAATCTGCTTATTGGTATAATTATTTGTAAAGCAATGCAAATTCTGTACAGCTGATTACTAGCAGGGGCATATAAAATTAGTCTCAGGGCTCCTATAATAATGGAATCTGTGCAATTCTATAATCTAACAAACAGATCCTGTTTTTCAGCTCCCAATTCATGTTTTTGAAGTTCTGAGTGATCACATATCAGGTGTTAACAACATTTCTGTACTGGGAAACGTTTTGATTGGATCTGAGCAAAGAGCAGGAAAATAGTCCATATGATGCAAGGACACTGGCTTCAGCAATCACAATGCTCCTGACCATAGCTTTTGCACATTAATTCTGCAACAAAATTGACACATCAAATTCAATACACAAAGGGTATAGATAAAGTGCACAAATGGCCTTTTCAATATATATTCAAGGACATTTTGGAATAAATCTATTATCTTGTGCAATACCCTATGAAACGGCCACAGACGTCATTTTATATGAATATAGGGTCTAGATTTTAAAAACAACTAAATTCAGCACTGTTGAATAGTCCCTCTTTAGTGGGTGGGACAAACATTAACATATGTACAGTATATGTATTTAATAGACAGATATGTGATATCTCGTACAGCTAACAACGCGATCTGCAGGAAACGCAAGAAAATAGAGATCACAACTGCAGCATCGAAAAATGGAATTTAGCAATTGCGCTCCAAATATTTTGGTTTTATTTCATACCCACATTTTTGGGAATGCAAAATACCATATTCTTTCTAATCTTATCAGGAGTTAGGTATTTGTCCTTCAATGTTGCTTGTTTAAAACCACAATCTTCTTAAAGCTATAGAAATGTGGCAAAGAGAAACCTCTTCTGTACGGTGAGATTTGAAAATCACACTCTGTACCACAGGTTTTAGAAATCGAGGTGTGTAGAGTGAGTTCTGCAACTTTGGACTAACTTTAAAATCTTGTCACTAAGCAACTTCACAATTTACAATGTGAGAACTGTTAAAATCCAGTTTTTGCATCAACTTTTTTCTAATGAAAATCAATATACTTCACTGCTCTTCTTGATTTCAGACGAAAATCTCACCAAAAAAGAAAACAAGGTTTTCCTAATGATCAAAAAATTAAATAAAAATACTTTTAACATATTAGGGGCCAGATTATAAGTGGACGCAATATATCGCTTTCAGTGAAGCGATATTTGCACTCCACTTTGTAATACCAGCGCAAATGGCAGCATATATATATATATATATTTTTTTTTTTAAATATTTTTATTGAACATTTTCAGTGACAATAATATGTATAAAGACATCAAGGTTATTCCAATCACAGTTAGCTTCTTGCCATAAATGTCAAAATTGCATATAACAAAGATGCATGATAACTTAAAATGCAATACAGTAACAAAAAGGGTAAACAGAAAGATAGAGAAGAAGAAAAAGGAGAAATTTAGAAGAGAAAAGGATATAATAAAGAGAGGTAAGTAGCCATCTTTATCAGAGTGGTAGCATTGTTTTGCCGGTCAAGAGTGTAATGAGCGGGGAGAGAGGGGGAGGGACGAGAAGGAATGGGATTAGTACTATGGTCGAAGTGGGTTTATGGTTTCCCAGTAGAATTTGACGTTGCAATAAAGGTTCAGATTATTATTTTTAAAGTAATAATATTCCTCTAATTGAATAAGCTCCTGAGTTCGAGCTTTCCATGTTTCGACGGTGGGTATAATATTAGTTTTCCAGTTTCTAGCGATTAGAGATTTTGCTCCGTTTAAGCAAATCTGAAGGAGATGTGACCTCAGATTGCAAGAATGTTGAGGCTTGTCATTAAATAGCACCATCAAGGGTGTGAGTTTAAATGAAGCGTCAAATAAGGGAATAAATATCTGTTGCAGGGCGCTCCAAAAAGGCTGCAATCTAGGACAGGACCACCAGATATGTGCCATATTACCAATTGTGCCGCAGCCCCTCCAACACATGGGAGATGACTCTGGGTATATATATTTTAGCCGTGCTGGTGTGAGGTACCATCTGGAGATGAGTTTATAGTTCATCTCCAGAATTTGAGTAGCTGTGGATGATTTATGGGTATGGAGGTACAACCGGTCTCATATCTCTACAGGAATATGCAGGTCAAGTTCTTTGGACCAGTTCTGTGTGGATTTAGGTAGATGTTTATGTAAGCAAGTGTTTAGAATTCTTCTGGTTATTGTTAGTGTTCCCTTCAGGGCTTTCCCATATCTGCATAGTGATTAAAAGCGTGTAAGGGGGTGTATAAGAGATTGTTTGTGTGGGGAGGTAGCTAGGAGGTGTTTTAGTTGAGAGTATTTAAGCCAGTGGGTGAAGGTACCATTTAGGATATTTTATAGTTCCTGAGCAGGCTTCAAGTCTCCCAGATGAAGGAACTCACATACTGGAGAGGAGAATCCCAAATCTGTAAACTGAGTATTCCCAGTAGATGTATGCATGTTCCTTAATAACTCTGTATTCTGAAAAATTGGTGACATAGGTGAGAAGGGGGTTGAAATCCCTGGTATGCATTGTAGTATATTGTCCCATGAGTGAAAGATGTGTCTATATAGGGGAGAGAGCTTAGCAACGATCAGTCTGCAAGATGATGGTAACCAGCATAAGGGGCCAATTTGCGGAGTCCGAAGTATGTGGGAGTCTTGGGATAACCATGCTTTGTAATAATGCCCTAAGTGCCAGTCTAAGATGCGCTGTAGTGTACTCGCTTGGTAATATCTCGCTATACAGGGGACCCCTAGACCGCCTCACTGTTTTGCACGATAGAGGGTTTGCTTTGCTACTCTGGGTTTTCTACCGCCCCAGATAAATTTGCAGAGGATTGATTGGAGTTGTGATATATATGTTTGTGGGAGGTTAATAGGGACTGTTTGCATCACGTAGAGGATGCGGGGTAAGATAGACATTTTGACCACTTGTATTCTACCCCACCATGAAAAAGGTTTTGACTGCCATTTTTGGCAATCTGATTGAATTCGTTTAAGTAGTAGAATGTAATTGGCGCTGAAAAGTGAGCCAATCTTAGGGGTAAGTCGAATGCCTAGATATTGTATATGATCTCTGCACAGCTGATATGGGCACATCGCGGAAAGTGCGTTAAACTGTTTTGTGTTCATATTTATGTTAAGAATGTTAGATTTTTGATTGTTGATGTGGAAATGGGATAACTTGCCAAATTTGCGGAATTCCTGTAAGAGGTGTGGGATTGAGACGGAGGGGTCAGTCAGGGTTAACAGAACGTCATCTTCGTACAGACTTATTTTATGGCAGCATATTTTTAAATATGTATGTATATGACTATATACATATATATGTATGTGTTAATGTGTATATACACATATTAACACATAAATATATATGTATTTAGTCATATACATATATATTTACTGGGAACACACAGTTCCCATAGACCACAAAGTAAAGGCACTTGTTTTTTTCTAATACCCCACTCCCACCAACTTTACACCCCAAAAACTGCCTAGTGCAGTTGTTTTTTATTTTTTTAAGTACATTTTTTTAATAATAAAAAAATATATATGCCCTCTATTTTGTGGGCATTTGGGGCACTTTAAGAAAATTAATCAGAGATCGGATTTCTGGTTAATTTTCTGAGCGCTAATTGCTACCGCAAGCTCACAGTAGTAATAACCAGCCACTTGTAATGGCTGGTTAATTATCGTGCGCCCACAAACGGGCAAATTTGCCGGTTTGCAGGCACGCGATAATAAAGCGCTCCACTTCTAGCCCTAAACATTTTAAAAACATAATTGATCAAACATGCCCTGTAAACCAATCATGTCCGTCGGATTTCAGTAATCGACATCCATTATCAGGGATTAAATCGGAAAAAAATGGAAAGATTAGAATCTACCCTTAATGTGTTAAATTAAATGTGGAAAGATAAATCAATTAAGTAATCACATTTCTTTCCTTTTTTCTTCATTATTTTGGTATTCTTTATTGTAAAGCATACCTAGGTAGGCTCAAGAGCAGCAATACACTAGTGAGAGTTAGCTGCACATATATGCCTCTTGTCATTGGCTCACATGATCTGATCAGCTAGCTTCCAGTAACACATTGCAGCTCCTTTAAAAGGATACCAAGAGAATAAAGAACATTTGACAATAGAAATGCATTGGGGAAAATCTTTAAAATGGTATGTGCTATCTGAATAATGAATATATATATATATATATATATATATATATATATATATATATACAGTATATATATATATATATATATATATATATATATATATATATATATATATATATAGGTTTCATGTCCCATTAAAGTTAAATGATTCAGTCCAATGTTCTAAATTTGACAACAATGCAGATATATTAGATACAGCAAGAAATATATCACTCATTAAAGGGCCATAATACCCAAATGTTTAAACACTTGAAAGTGATGCAGCATAGCTGTAAAAAGCTGACTAGAAAATATCTCCTGAACATATCTATGTATAAAAGAAAGATATTTTACCTCAAAAGTTCCTCAGTAGCCACCTCCCATTGTAAAGGATTTCTAAGCAGCATTTTAGTGTGTCTGTCCTGGGGCATCTGAAGGGACTAGCATCGTGCACTCTCATATTATTTCACCAATCAGGTAAAGGAAGCTTACTATGAAATCTCATGAGAGTTAAGTCAAATCTCATGAGATCACAGTAAGAGTTCATGACCTCAGCACTGCTGATGCTGATTGGCTGCTGTTCATTTCTTCATTTTTTTTTATTTTTACCTGCAGCTGGGAGCAGGTGAAGTATAACTTTTTACACAGAACTTACTCTGCTGAGCTGAGGAGATTGTGAGGTAAAATATCTTCCTTTTCTACATAGAGATGCTCAGGTGATATTTTCCTGTCAGCTTTTTACAGTTATACTGCATCAGTTTCAAGTGATTTAGCATATGAGTATTATGTCCCTTTAAGATGAATTGCTTTAATTCAACTAAACGTAAAATAAACCAGGATTATCATCTAAAACAAAAATGTAAAACATAATTTTGATACAGGAGGAAAGGAAGAAAAGGTGGGTAGGTAATAAGCAACAACTTTACAAATAAAGGTTTTATATAAGCAGAGAAATATTATTCATAAAGGATTTTTGTGGAAGAAAAATAAAATAAAGTGACAGTTTGAGCTTTGGGTAACAGAAAAATAAGTCATTTACTTAACAGAAAGTATAGATAGTTGCCAACATTTCCGAAAAAATTCCAGGGACACTTTCCAGTTGAGCGAGCAAGCAAGCAGGTTACTGGAGTATTGACGTCCTACTGTTGAACTGCTCCACGTTTAATAGTAATAGTATGATTTAGACTTATCTATATATTATTATACCAATTACAGCACCAAGCTCTTACACCTACCCCATAATATTGACCATACCAGTTTCTGAAGCACATCCTGGGCATATGGCTACTGTTACAACACAGCATCATGTTGGCAACTATGAGAGTAGTTGGTAACAATGCATCTCCAGCAGATGTGGTAAGGATACAAAGTACATGTTTTCAAGAAATCCTGGGCTATGCATAAGGTTACATTTATTACAGCCTACAGGAATACTAGCAGATTATATAGGTAATGTATGGGCTGTAATAAACATGTATATTTGTGTGTGTGATCGATGCATACAGTCAATTTACTATGGGTTTGTGAATACATCATGTTACTGTACAACTCCAGCATTGATAACCCAATTACAGCTAGCAGCAAGTTCAGGAGAACATTTCATCGAAATGTTTTACAGACATTCTGCAGCATCAAATGGGTAAAATGTAAAGTTACACTCACGCTGCAAAGCAGGAAGGAACATTAGCCAAGAGGCAGCATAAACCTGCAATCGGTGAAGGGTACCTGCTCTCCCTATAGGTTCTGTATAATAACACATATTGTTACAGTATCACAATTTCATATGCCAAGTATCAGCAGCACTGTGCCACTGACTGAACCTGCTATGTACACTCACTCATATACGTGCACCAGCAGCTGATCAGGAAGAGGGGAGGAAACCATAGAGAAGAGAATGACTATAGTAAGTCTCATATCATAGAGCACAGGCAGGATAGTTAGGCAACAGCAACTGAAATGTTCGGAGGAATGTTGTTAGAATACAATAATACAAGTGAAGTGATAAGGAAGTTGGTTTTTCTCATTCAAGTTGTTTCTTATTCGTGGAAGCAGTTTTTTCATCGTGGAAGTCGGTTAGATTGTCTTTAGTGAAGGTTTCTTTTTAAAACCATTTTAAGTTAGTAAATATTAAAAGCATATACTGTTCTAATATTAAAACAATTATTCATTTTTTTACAAAATCTTTTTTTTTAATGCAAATATTTATCCAAAAATGTTACAGTAAAAATCATATTTAAATACACCGAGACTAAAAGAAACCCTAGAAATTGCGAATACAAAATTACTTGGTTTGTAAAACATTTGGTTTACACTTTTCACCATTTTGTATATGTTTCGTATATTCTGTGTAGTTGGCTCTTTTTAAAGGTACATACAATTTATTTGCATATGTATTGTAAATATGAGCAATTAAAGGGACATGGTTAAAATGACATTAAATACCAGTTGTTTTGTGCTTGTCCCACAATTGCCAGGAGACCAAAAAGCAAATTCACCTGCAAATGTTGCAAATCAAATGGCTAGTTTAGGCAATTTGCAGCATTTTAAAAACCTAGGTTACAGATTTTGCTTTTTGGACACTCTAGGGAATGTGGGGAAAAAGCAGAGTTTGTATATAAAACCAAGAGCTGTTAATAGGGGCAGCCAGATAGGTGTTACAAGTAAGGAAAAGTAAGAATGAATATAAACTTTTCCAAAACATATTTTAAAAGAAAGAAAAGTGTGTAAATATTATGACAAGGAAGTTAGTTTCTTATTCAAGCTGTTTCTTATTTGTGAAATTCTGTTTCTTATTTATGGAAGTTGGTTACTTATTAAAAAAATTTCTCAGACTGCTTTACATTGACTTTAAAATAAAAATATAGGTTTTATTTAAATAATAATATGATTCATATAATATAGTTACACAGAGGTGGAGTCCCTTTATACAACAATTGGATATACAAACTGGAAAAAAGCGCATATGTTGGCACCAATACAAATATTACTATTTTGAATAAGTAACAGATATTTTCAAATGGTTAATAACCATTGGGCCACTGATTTCACTATATATATACAGGGTAGACCCCCCTCCATGCCATGCAATTGTTTTTAGCCTGGCCCAATGGTGTTTTGGGCACATAAATTGATGCCAACCCTGGCATAGGTGACATAATTCTCATTTTTTAATAAGTAACAGATATTTTCAAAGGGTTAATAACCATTGGTCCACTGATTTCACTATAAATATATACAGGGTAGACCCCCCTCCATGACATGCAGTGGTTTTTAGCCTGGCCCAATGGTGTTTTGGGCACAGAAATTGATGCCAACCCTGGCATATGTGCTCTAATTCTCATTTTTGAATAAGTAACATACATTTTCAAAGGGTTAATAACCATTGGGTCACTGATTTCACTATAAATATATACAGGGTAGACCCCCCTCCATGCCATGCAATTGTTTTTATCCTGGCCCAATGGTGTTTTCGGCACATAAATTGATGCCTGGCTTCCACATTTTCTCTCTTATAATGTCCCTTCTCTCATCTTAGGGGACTTCAACATACCCCTTGATAAGCCTAACACACCTGCTGCCTCTAAACTTATATCCCTTACCACCTCTTTAGGCCTGTCCCAGTGGATAACATCTTCAACACACTGTGAAGGCAACTCCATAGACCTTGTCTTCACAAATCTCTGTGCTGTTTCCAACTCCCTTAACTTCCCCTTTCCTCTCTCTGACCACCATCTACAAACTTTCTCTCTTACTCTACCTGCTACATCTTTGCAAGCCCCCAAAAAACTGCTACCTTACAGGAATTTAAATGACTTGGATCTCACAGACTTTTCCACTCAACTGAGTCCTCTGCTCTCTGACATTTCATCCCTCTCTTGTCCAAACCTTGTGACTCTACAGTATAATTCAGCACTAAAATCAACACTTGACAAAACTGCACCCTCCACTCTTCGACGTACATCAATCACTCAACGGCAACCGTGGCACCATTAGAAAAGAGATCTGCACCTCATACCCCTCAAACCCAGCAATCTTACCCACCCCTTCTATTAACAAAAATCTATGCTACTACCCTCCTGTAACAGAGGAAGAAGTCTCTGCACTCCTATCCTTGGCTCATCTCACAACCTGCCCACTTGACCCTGTTCCTTCACAACTTATTCCCTCTCTCTCTGCTTCACTAACCCCTACCTTAACTCATCTCTTTAACCAATCTCTCACCGCTGCACATTTCCTGACACATTCAAGCATGCGTCAATCATACTAATCCTAAAAAAGCCCTCGCTTGACCCCTCCACGCCTTCTAACTATCGACTGGTCTCCTTACTTCCCTTTGCTTCAAAATTATTGAAACGACCGGTCTATAATCGGCTAACTCAATTTCTCACAACTAACTCCTTACTCGATCCACTACAATCTGGTTTCCTCTCTAAATACTCAACAGAAACCGCTCTTGCTAAAGTAACAAATGACCTGTTATCAGCTAAAGCAAAAGGCCATTACTCCTTACTAATTCTTCTTGACCTGTCCGCAGCTTTTGACACAGTTGACCATCCTCTCCTCCTAAAAATACAACATTCATTTGGCATCCGAGTCACAGCCCTTTCCTGGTTTGCCTCATATCTTTCAAACCGCTTGTTTTCAGTTTCCTTTAACAACATATCTTGTGATCCTATGCCTCTCTCAGTTGGAGTACCGCAAGGCTCTGTCTTGGGCCCCTTGCTTTTCTCTCTCTATACATCCTGCCTTGGAAAACTTATAGCCTCCTTTGGATCCCAGTACCACCTATATGCTGATGATACCCAAATCTTTCTTTCCTCTTCTGATATCTCTCCCTCTTTACTCAACCAGATTTCTGACTGCCTCTATGCAATTTTCTCTTGGATGTCTTCACACTACCTCCAACTCAATCCGTCCAAAACTGAGCTGCTTCTTATCCCCCCTCTTCGAGACATCCAACACCTGACATTTCTCTGACGGTTGGAGACTCTATTCTCAACACCTCACCCCAGGTCCGCTGCCTTGGGGTCATACTAGACTCAGAACTCACATTCAACCCACATATACAAGCGCTTACCAAATCCTGCCGTTCACACCTACGCAACATTTCCAGAATTCGTCCCTTCCTTACTCAAAAAACTACAAAAATACTTATTCATTCCCTCATTTTGTCATTGATTATTGCAATCTACTCCTAAATGGCCTTCCAAAACACCGCCTCTCCTCCCTCCAATCTATTATGAATGCTTCTGCTAGAGTCATCCACCTAAGTCGACGATCTACATCAGCTTCTCTGCTCTGCCAGTCTCTACACTGGCTCCCCATACACTCCAGAATACAATTTAAAGTATTAGCCCTAACCTACAAAGCACTCAACAGTCTAACTCCCAACTATATTTCCTCTCTCATCGTGAAATATTCCCCATCCCGTCCTCTTTGATCAACCTCTGACCTACGTCTCTACACTCCTGTTATCTCTACGTCCCACTTCCGCCTCCAAGACTTCGCACGTGCTGCTCCTGTCCTCTGGAACTCTCTACCCCGCTACATTAGACTGTCTTCAACCTTGTATAGCTTCAGACGATCCTTGAAAACTCACCTATTCAGGGAGGCTTACCATCTCTCCTCCATCCCGCATCCGAACCAAACTAATACATGTACATGTACATGAACTGCCTGACTCACTGCTGCAAATACAACCGCTGTAACAAGCTACCCCAACCTTATGTCTCGGCACCCTTAACCTATAGGCTGTGAGCTCTCCGGAGCATGGCCCTCTTCCTTCTGTACTAGATTTGTTTAGTTTTGTTATGTTTTGTTATTGTATACCCCTATCATTGTAACCAGCGCTACGGAATTTGGCGGCGCTATACAAATAAATGATAATAATAATAATAATGCCAACCCTGGCATAGGTGCCATAAATCTCATTTTTGAATAAGTAACAGATATTTTCAAAGGGTTAATAACCATTGGGCCACTGATTTCACTATAAATATATACAGGGTAGATCTCCCTCCATGACATGCAATTGTTTTTAGCCTGGCCCAATGGTGTTTTGGGCACATAAATTGATGCCAACACTGGCATAGGTGCTCTAATTCTCATTTTTGAATAAGTAACAGATATTTTCAAAGGGTTAATAACCATTGGGCCACTGATTTCACTATGAATATATACAGGGTAGACCCCCCCTCCATGACATGCAATTGTTTTTAGCCTGGCCCAATGGTGTTTTGGGCACATAAATTGATGCCAACCCTGACATAGGTGACATAATTCTCATTTTTTAATAAGTAACAGATATTTTCAAAGGGTTAATAACCATTGGGCCACTGATTTCACTATGAATATATACAGGGTAGACCCCCTCCATGACCATGACATGCAATTGTTTTTAGCCTGGCCCAATGGTGTTTTGGGCATAGAAATTGATGCCAACCCTGGCATAGGTGACATAATTCTCATTTTTGAATAAGTAACAGATATTTTCAAAGGGTTAATAACCATTGGGCCACTGATTTCACTATAAATATATACAGGGTAGATCTCCCTACATGCCATGCAATTGTTTTTAGCCTGGCCCAATGGTGTTTTGGGCACATAAATTGATGCCAACCCTGGCATTTGTGCTGTAATTAACATTTTTTAATAAGTAACAGATATTTTCAAAGGGTTAATAACCATTGGGCCACTGATTTCACTATGAATATATACATGGTAGACCCCCTCCATGACCATGACATGCAATTGTTTTTAGCCTGGCCCAATGGTGTTTTGGGCATAGAAATTGATGCCAACCCTGGCATAGGTGACATAATTCTCATTTTTGAATAAGTAACAGATATTTTCAAAGGGTTAATAACCATTGGGCCACTGATTTCACTATAAATATATACAGGGTAGATCTCCCTACATGCCATGCAATTGTTTTTAGCCTGGCCCAATGGTGTTTTGGGCACATAAATTGATGCCAACCCTGGCATTTGTGCTGTAATTAACATTTTTTTAATAAGTAACATATTTTCAAAGGGTTAATAACCATTGGGCCACTGATTTCACTATGAATATATACAGGGTAGATCCCCCTCCATGGCATGCAATTGTTTTTAGCCTGGCCCAATGGTGTTTTGGGTACAGAAATTGATGCCAAGAGAGATGTCACACTCACAATGTGAAGGGCCTAGGTGCAGAGTTTCTTCAAAATTGCTACTATTGTATGAAAAAGCTCATACAGAGTCCAATTTAACAAAGTCTGGCGGACATGATTCGCTGTAGAGATCATGTCCGCCAGACATCGCTGAATGCTTGTGCAATGCCGTTCCCAGCAGATTTGCCGCTAGCAGGGGTTGTCAATCAACCTGATTGTATGAGATCAGGTTGATTGCTGTACGCCGCTCAGAGGAGACCGCTGCTTTTTAACTGCTGTTTCCGGCAAGCCTGAAGGCTTGTGCGGAAACAGCTACATTGGGACCGATTGATCGTTTGGGTAATCGGTCCCCATATCTGAGTAGCCACCTCTCTTAAAAGGACCCCTTACTAGAAAAAAGAGGGTCTATCATTTCAGATGAGGGATTTTATGTCCCTCTAGGATGAAGGTTATTAACATAAAAATGTTGATCAACTGAATCAACAGCTAAAACAGACAAGGCATCAGTTGTCCTCCTATGATATGGATAATCGCCATGAGAAATAATGACTACCATTGAGTTTGCTATTAAACTCTAGGAAGGCTACTTACTATACAGCTCAGAGCTCTAGAGTAAAACACCATTGGGCCAGGCTAAAAACAATTCCATGGCATGGAGGGGGATCTACCCTGTATATATTCATACCCTGTGTGTATATATATATATATGTATATGTATATATATGTATATATATATATATATATATATATATATATATATATATATATATATATATATATATATATATATATATATATATATAGTGAAATCAGTGCCCCAATGGTCATTAACCCTTTGTAAATACCAGTTACTTATTAAAAAATGAGAATTAGAGCACCTATGCCAGTGGTGGCATCAATGTCTTTTGGGCCAGGCTAAAAACAATTGCATGTCATGGAGGGGGGTCTACCCTGTATATATTCATAGTGAAATCAGTGGCCCAATGGATATTAACCCTTTGAAAATATGTTACTTCTTCAAAAATGAGAATTAGAGCACCTATGCCGGGGTTGGCATCAATTTCTGTGCCCAAAACACCATTGGGCCAGGCTAAAAACAATTGCAAGTCATGGAGGGGGTCTACCCTGTATATATTCATAGTGAAATCAGTGGCCCAATGGTTATTAACCCTTTGAAAATATCTGTTACTTATTCAAAAATGGTAATTTGAGCACATATGCCAGTGTTGGCATCAATTTCTGTGCCCAAAACACCATTGGGCCAGGCTAAAAACAATTGCATGTCATGGAGGGGGATCTACCCTGTATATATTCATAGTGAAATAAGTGGCCCAATGGTCATTAACCCTTTGAAAATATCAGTTACTTATTCAAAAATGAGAATTAGAGCACCTATGCCAGTGTTGGCATCAATTTCTGTGCCCAAAACACAATTGGGCCAGGCTAAAAACAATGGAGGGAGATCTACCCTGTATATATTTATAGTGAAATCAGTGGCCCAATAGTTATTAACCCTTTGAAAATATTTGTTACTTATTCAAAAATGGTAATTACAGCACCAATGCCAATGTTGGCATCAATATCAATTTCTGTGTCCAAAACACCATTGGGCCAGGCTAAAAACAATTCATGTCATGGAGGGGGATCTACCCTGTATATATTCATAGTGAAATCAGTGGCCCAATGGTTATTAACCCTTTGAAAATATCTGTTACTTATTCAAAAATGAGAATTATGTCACCTATGCCAGGGTTGGCATCAATTTCTGTGCCCAAACCACCATTGGGCCAGGCTAAAAGCAATTGTATGTCATGGAGGGGGGTCTACCCTGTATATATTCATAGTGAAATCAGTGGCCCAATGGTTATTAACCCTTTGAAAATATCTGTTACTTATTCAAAAATGAGAATTATGTCACCTATGCCAGGGTTGGCATCAATTTCTGTGCCCAAACCACCATTGGGCCAGGCTAAAAGCAATTGTATGTCATGGAGGGGGGTCTACCCTGTATATATTCATAGTGAAATCAGTGGCCCAATGGTTATTAACCCTTTGAAAATCTATGTTACTTATTCAAAAATGGTAATTAAAGCACAAATGCCAGTGTTGGCAGCAATTTATGTGCCCAAAACACCATTGGGCCAGGCTAAAACAATTGCATGTCATGGAGGGGGGTCTACCCTGTATATATTCATAGTGAAATCAATGCCCCAAAGGTTATTAACCCTTTGAAAATATCAGTTACTTATTCAAAAATGAGAATTATGTCACCAATGCCAGTTTTGGCATCAATTTCTGTGCCCAAAACACTATTGGGCTAGGCTAAAAACAATTGCATGACAGGGAGGGGATCTACCCTGTATATATTCATAGTGAAATCAGTGGCCTAATGGTTATTAATGCTTTGAAAATATATGTTACTTATTCAAAATTGAGAAGTACAGCACCTATGCCAGGGTTGGCATCAATTTCTGCGCCCCAAAACACCATTGGGCCAGGTTAAAAACAATTGCATGGCATGGAGGGGGATCTACCCTGTATACATTCATAGTGAAATCAGTGGCCAATGGTTATTAACCCTTTGAAAATATCTGTTACTTATTCAAAAATGAGAATTAGAGCACCTATGCCAGTGTTGGCATCAATTTATGTGCCCAAAACACAATTGGGCCAGGCTAAAAACAATTGCATGGCATGGAGGGGGATCTACCCTGTATATATTCATAGTGAAATCAGTGGCCCAATGGTTATTAACCCTTTAAAAATATTTGTTACTTATTCAAAAATAAGAATTAGAGCACCTATTCCGGGGTTGACATCAATTTCTGTGCCCAAAACACCATTGGGCCAGGCTAAAAACAATTGCAAGTCATGGAGGGGGGTCTACCCTGTATATATTCATAGTGAAATAAGTGGCCCAATGGTTATTAACCCTTTGAAAATATCAGTTACTTATTCAAAAATGAGAATCAGAGCACCTATGCCAGTGTTGGCATCAATTTCTGTGCCCAAAACACCATTGGGCCAGGCTAAAAACAATTGCATGTCATGGAGGGGGGTCTACCCTGTATATATTTATAGTGAAATCAGTGGCCCAATGGTTATTAACCCTTTGAAAATATCTGTTACTTATTCAAAATAGTAATATTTGTATTGGTGCCAACGTATGCCCTTTTTTCCAGTTTGTATATCCAATTGTTGTATAAAGGGATTCCACCTCTGTGTAACTACATTGAATCATATTATTATTTAAATAAAACCTATATTTTTATTTTAAAGTCAATTTAAAGCAGTCTGACAAAAAAATTGAATAAGAAACCAACTTCCATGAATAAGAAACAGAATTTCACGAATAAGAAACAGCTTGAATAAGAAACCAACTTCCTTGTTGTGTAAATATTGTGCTGGCAAAAAAAAATGATTTAAATTATACTGTGTTATTAGTTCATGCTTATTGTCACTTTAAAGAACAGTCAACAGAATAATTGCCTGATTCTTCCTACCCTCTTTTTGTGTTCCTATTGTACCCATTTTATATCTTCTTATACACTATGTTTTTCCTTTTATTTATCTTCATATTCCAATTACTTTTCTCATAACGAACCCCCTCATGTGACCATTAAAATATGTCAGTTCTAGCTATACACTCACTGCCCTTTTGTGTTTGCTTGTTCTATTTCCTGAAATCAGCTATACCCTTATTATGTTCTAACAATACTGTAAACAATTTACTGATTTCTAACATTTTCAGAACTATAATTGCACATTCTTTAGAGTAGATGAGTCCTCTAAAAATAGAGAATTTGCATACAAAATATAAAGAATTCCAAAAAAGGACTGGTGTGTAGCACAGTAAAAGCCACAGGAATTCCTTATCAGCTCTTAAAGCCGTATCAACTTGTCCAGTGACCTTACCCTGCTCTCTAATGAATGATATGCATTGTTACTCAGCTCCGTAGATAGTGTGATAAGACTGAAAGAGCCTTGTTGTTTATACAACAGTAGATGCAAGAAGGCAAAACTGGTAGGAGTCAAAGAGGTTAATTTGTTTAGGATAAATTGTTATTGGAATATAATAGGCGTGTTATAAGGACAGTAATTAAAGGGACATACAAGTTCAAAAAGAAAATGGTCCAACTTGTTAGAATATTTTCTTATTACACTACTGCTTGCATATACATATGGCTATTTATTTAACCCCTAGCTGATTACATCTTGTGAGCCACTGGCAAGAGGCATATGTGTGCAACCACCAGCTAGCTCCCAAAAGTGTATTGCTGCCCCTGAGCCTACCTAGGAATGCTTTTTAACAAAGGATACCAACATAATGCAGTAAATTTGATAATTAAAATTAAAAATTGTGAGCTCTATGTAAACTATAGAAGTTTCATTTTGAACTTCGTGTCCCTTTAGGTGTAGGTTTTCAAAAGCCAGTGTCAGTATAAATTATAATGGTTTGAGTAGAAAAAAATCACAACAAATAAGTCATTTGTTAGGATTTGAAACAGATTGTACTGATTTATCTGTTGATTTTTACCAATTCACCAATATTGGGCTCCATTTCAGTAAATACAAATTCATGAGGTTTCAAAATTATTTTTTCTTGCAAAAAAAAACCCTGTCCCTCCCTAAAGCTTGCACAAGAACATTTTGACATCAGCATTTCAATTATGCACTAATGGGAGCTTGGTGCTAATCAGTGGCTACACATTTATGCCTTTTGTCTTTGGCTCACCAGGTGTGTTCAGCCAACTTCCAGCAATCGCATTGCTGCTTCTTCAACCAAGGATAACAAGAGAATGAAGCAAATCTGCTAAAAAAGCATTAAATTGAAAAGTGGTTCAACATTGTATGCTCAATCATAATCACAAAAGAAAAAAAAAACAGAATTTATGTTTACCTGATAAATTACTTTCTCCAACGGTGTGTCCGGTCCACGGCGTCATCCTTACTTGTGGGATATTCTCTTCCCCAACAGGAAATGGCAAAGAGCCCAGCAAAGCTGGTCACATGATCCCTCCTAGGCTCCGCCTACCCCAGTCATTCGACCGACGTAAAGGAGGAATATTTGCATAGGAGAAACCATATGATACCGTGGTGACTGTAGTTAAAGAAAATAAATTATCAGACCTGATTAAAAAAACCAGGGCGGGCCGTGGACCGGACACACCGTTGGAGAAAGTAATTTATCAGGTAAACATAAATTCTGTTTTCTCCAACATAGGTGTGTCCGGTCCACGGCGTCATCCTTACTTGTGGGAACCAATACCAAAGCTTTAGGACACGGATGAAGGGAGGGAGCAAATCAGGTCACCTAAATGGAAGGCACCACGGTTTGCAAAACCTTTCTCCCAAAAATAGCCTCAGAAGAAGCAAAAGTATCAAACTTGTAAAATTTGGTAAAAGTGTGCAGTGAAGACCAAGTCGCTGCCCTACATATCTGATCAACAGAAGCCTCGTTCTTGAAGGCCCATGTGGAAGCCACAGCCCTAGTGGAATGAGCTGTGATTCTTTCAGGAGGCTGCCGTCCGGCAGTCTCATAAGCCAATCTGATGATGCTTTTAATCCAAAAAGAGAGAGAGGTAGAAGTTGCTTTTTGACCTCTCCTTTTACCAGAATAAACAACAAACAAGGAAGATGTTTGTCTAAAATCCTTTGTAGCATCTAAATAGAATTTTAGAGCGCGAACAACATCCAAATTGTGCAACAAACGTTCCTTCTTTGAAACTGGATTCGGACACAAAGAAGGCACGACTATCTCCTGGTTAATGTTTTTGTTAGAAACAACTTTCGGAAGAAAACCAGGTTTAGTACGTAAAACCACCTTATCTGCATGGAAAACCAGATAAGGAGGAGAACACTGCAGAGCAGATAATTCTGAAACTCTTCTAGCAGAAGAAATTGCAACCAAAAACGAAACTTTCCAAGATAATAACTTAATATCAACGGAATGCAAGGGTTCAAACGGAACCCCCTGAAGAACTGAAAGAACTAAGTTGAGACTCCAAGGAGGAGTCAAAGGTTTGTAAACAGGCTTGATTCTAACCAGAGCCTGAACAAAGGCTTGAACATCTGGCACAGCTGCCAGCTTTTTGTGAAGTAACACAGACAAGGCAGAAATCTGTCCCTTCAAGGAACTTGCCGATAATCCTTTCTCCAATCCTTCTTGAAGAAAGGATAGAATCTTAGGAATCTTTACCTTGTTCCAAGGGAATCCTTTAGATTCACACCAACAGATATATTTTTTCCATATTTTGTGGTAAATTTTTCTAGTTACAGGCTTTCTGGCCTGAACAAGAGTATCAATAACAGAATCTGAGAACCCTCGTTTTGATAAGATCAAGCGTTCAATCTCCAAGCAGTCAGCTGGAGTGAGACCAGATTCGGATGTTCGAACGGACCCTGAACAAGAAGGTCTCGTCTCAAAGGTAGCTTCCATGGTGGAGCCGATGACATATTCACCAGATCTGCATACCAAGTCCTGCGTGGCCACGCAGGAGCTATCAAGATCACCGACGCCCTCTCCTGATTGATCCTGGCTACCAGCCTGGGGATGAGAGGAAACGGCGGGAATACATAAGCTAGTTTGAAGGTCCAAGGTGCTACTAGTGCATCTACTAGAGTCGCCTTGGGATCCCTGGATCTGGACCCGTAGCAAGGAACCTTGAAGTTCTGACGAGAGGCCATCAGATCCATGTCTGGAATGCCCCACAATTGAGTAATTTGGGCAAAGATTTCCGGATGGAGTTCCCACTCCCCCGGATGTAATGTCTGACGACTCAGAAAATCCGCTTCCCAATTTTCCACTCCTGGGATGTGGATTGCAGACAGGTGGCAGGAGTGAGTCTCCGCCCATTGAATGATTTTGGTCACTTCTTCCATCGCCAGGGAACTCCTTGTTCCCCCCTGATGGTTGATGTACGCAACAGTCGTCATGTTGTCTGATTGAAACCGTATGAACTTGGCCTTTGCTAGCTGAGGCCAAGCCTTGAGAGCATTGAATATCGCTCTCAGTTCCAGAATATTTATCGGTAGAAGAGATTCTTCCCGAGACCAAAGACCCTGAGCTTTCAGGGGTCCCCAGACCGCGCCCCAGCCCATCAGACTGGCGTCGGTCGTGACAATGACCCACTCTGGTCTGCGGAAGGTCATCCCTTGTGACAGGTTGTCCAGGGACAGCCACCAACGGAGTGAGTCTCTGGTCCTCTGATTTACTTGAATCGTCGGAGACAAGTCTGTATAGTCCCCATTCCACTGACTGAGCATGCACAGTTGTAATGGTCTTAGATGAATGCGCGCAAAAGGAACTATGTCCATTGCCGCTACCATCAAACCTATTACTTCCATGCACTGCGCTATGGAAGGAAGAGGAACGGAATGAAGTGTTTGACAAGAGTTTAGGAGTTTTGTTGTTCTGGCCTCTGTCAGAAAAATCCTCATTTCTAAGGAGTCTATTATTGTTCCCAAGAAGGGAACCCTTGTTGACGGAGATAGAGAACTCTTTTCTACGTTCACTTTCCATCCGTGAGATCTGAGAAAGGCCAGGACTATGTCCGTGTGAGCCTTTGCTTGAGGAAGGGACGACGCTTGAATCAGAATGTTGTCCAAGTAAGGTACTACTGCAATGCCCCTTGGTCTTAGTACCGCTAGAAGGGACCCTAGTACCTTTTGTGAAAATCCTTGGAGCAGTGGCTAATCCGAAAGGAAGTGCCACGAACTGGTAATGCTTGTCCAGGAATGCGAACCTTAGGAACCGATGATGTTCCTTGTGGATAGGAATATGTAGATACGCATCCTTTAAATCCACCGTGGTCATGAATTGACCTTCCTGGATGGAAGGAAGAATTGTTCGAATAGTTTCCATTTTGAACGATGGAACCTTGAGAAACTTGTTTAGGATCTTGAGATCCAAGATTGGTCTGAACGTTCCCTCTTTTTTGGGAACTACGAACAGATTGGAGTAGAACCCCATCCCTTGTTCTCCTAATGGAACAGGATGAATCACTCCCATTTTTAACACGTCTTCTACACAATGTAAGAATGCCTGTCTCTTTATGTGGTCTGAAGACAATTGAGACCTGTGGAACCTCCCCCTTGGGGGAAGCCCCTTGAATTCCAGAAGATAACCTTGGGAGACTATTTCTAGTGCCCAAGGATCCAGAACATCTCTTGCCCAAGCCTGAGCGAAGAGAGAGAGTCTGCCCCCCACCAGATCCGGTCCCGGATCGGGGGCCAACATTTCATGCTGTCTTGGTAGCAGTGGCAGGCTTCTTGGCCTGCTTTCCCTTGTTCCAGCCTTGCATTGGTCTCCAGGCTGGCTTGGCTTGAGAAGTATTACCCTCTTGCTTAGAGGACGTAGAACTTGGGGCTGGTCCGTTTCTACGAAAGGGACGAAAATTAGGTTTATTTTTGGCCTTGAAAGACCTATCCTGAGGAAGGGCGTGGCCCTTACCCCCAGTGATATCAGAGATAATCTCTTTCAAGTCAGGGCCAAACAGCGTTTTCCCCTTGAAAGGAATGTTAAGCAATTTGTTCTTGGAAGACGCATCCGCTGACCAAGATTTCAACCAAAGCGCTCTGCGCGCCACAATAGCAAACCCAGAATTTTTCGCCGCTAACCTAGCCAATTGCAAAGTGGCGTCTAGGGTGAAAGAATTAGCCAATTTGAGAGCACGGATTCTGTCCATAATCTCCTCATAAGGAGGAGAATCACTATCGATCGCCTTTTCTAGCTCATCGAACCAGAAACACGCGGCTGTAGTGACAGGGACAATGCATGAAATTGGTTGTAGAAGGTAACCTTGCTGAACAAACATATTTTTAAGCAAACCTTCTAATTTTTTATCCATAGGATCTTTGAAAGCACAACTATCTTCTATGGGTATAGTGGTGCGTTTGTTTAAAGTAGAAACCGCCCCATCGACCTTGGGGACTGTCTGCCATAAGTCCTTTCTGGGGTCGACCATGGGAAACAATTTTTTAAATATGGGGGGAGGGACGAAAGGTATACCGGGCCTTTCCCATTCTTTATTTACAATGTCCGCCACCCGCTTGGGTATAGGAAAAGCTTCTGGGGGCCCCGGGACCTCTAGGAACTTGTCCATTTTACATAGTTTCTCTGGGATGATGAAATTCTCACAATCATCCAGAGTGGATAACACCTCCTTAAGCAGAGCGCGGAGATGTTCCAACTTAAATTTAAATGTAATCACATCGGGTTCAGCTTGTTGAGAAATTTTCCCTGAATCTGAAATTTCTCCCTCAGACAAAACCTCCCTGGCCCCCTCAGACTGGTGTAGGGGCATATCAGAACCATTATCATCAGCGTCCTCATGCTCTTCAGTATCTAAAACAGAGCAGTCGCGCTTACGCTGATAAGTGGGCATTTTGGCTAAAATGTTTTTGATAGAATTATCCATTACAGCCGTTAATTGTTGCATAGTAAGGAGTATTGGCGCGCTAGATGTACTAGGGGCCTCCTGAGTGGGCAAGACTGGTGTAGACGAAGGAGGGAATGATGCAGTACCATGCTTACTCCCCTCACTTGAGGAATCATCTTGGGCATCATTTTCAGTGTCACATAAATCACATCTATTTAAATGAGAAGGAACCTTGGCTTCCCCACATTCAGAACACAGTCTATCTGGTAGTTCAGACATGTTAAACAGGCATAAACTTGATAACAAAAATTCACCACAGTGTCTTAAAGCCTTAAAAGTATTGCACACCAAATTTGGAAGCTTTAACCCTTAAAATAACGGAACCGGAGCCGTTTTTATCTTTAACCCCTTTACAGTCCCTGGTATCTGCTTTGCTGAGACCCAACCAAGCCCAAAGGGGAATACGATACCAAATGACGCCTTCAGAAAGTCTTTTTTATGTATCAGAGCTCCTCACACATGCGACTGCATGTCATGCTTCTCAAAAACAAGTGCGCAATACCGGCGCGAAAATGAGGCTCTGCCTATGATTAGGGAAAGCCCCTAGAGAATAAGGTGTCTAAAACAGTGCCTGCCGATATTATTTTACAAAGATACCCAGATTAAATGATTCCTCAAGGCTAAATATGTTTATATATGAATCGATTTAGCCCAGAAAATGTCTACAGTCTTAACAAGCCCTTGTGAAGCCCTTATTTACTCTGTAATAAAAATGGCTTACCGGATCCCATAGGGAAAATGACAGCTTCCAGCATTACATCGTCTTGTTAGAATGTGTCATACCTCAAGCAGCAAAAGTCTGCTCACTGTTCCCCCAACTGAAGTTAATTCCTCTCAACAGTCCTGTGTGGAACAGCCATCGATTTTAGTAACGGTTGCTAAAATCATTTTCCTCTTACAAACAGAAATCTTCATCTCTTTTCTGTTTCAGAGTAAATAGTACATACCAGCACTATTTTAAAATAACAAACTCTTGATTGAATAATAAAAACTACAGTTAAACACTAAAAAACTCTAAGCCATCTCCGTGGAGATGTTGCCTGTACAACGGCAAAGAGAATGACTGGGGTAGGCGGAGCCTAGGAGGGATCATGTGACCAGCTTTGCTGGGCTCTTTGCCATTTCCTGTTGGGGAAGAGAATATCCCACAAGTAAGGATGACGCCGTGGACCGGACACACCTATGTTGGAGAAATGTGTATTATGCTCCTTTAATATTATTGGGTTAGTGGAAACAAACTGGATTCAAACATATGAGGCTGACATCACCAGTCATGTATTACCTTCCCTTTGGCCGCATATCTTGTGAAAACCTATTTGAAAAGCTTACGATTAGCATATATGTGTGTGTGCAACAGAAACAGACAAACCAGGATTTTTCAAATGCAAAAGTCAAATTTATTGACGTTTCGGGGAATAAAACTCCCCTTCTTCAGAACATCCAGTGTACACACAAAACCATGCTTACATACAGTGAACTAACAAACAGTTAGCTCCTTCTTCCTGTCCAAAAAAGCGCCAAACATACATCATATCCGGTATAGTATAAAGTGAATTCGGAAGTTAACAACTTTCACTTCCGGTATTAGTATACATCAAACCATTCAATCAAAAATGTACATAATTATATACATAGTAAACATTCTTATTCCCTTATACGGGTTAACATCATATTTATAGATACCTCAGTGTTGAATATCACATAATATAGTGCCCAAACATATCGTGATTATGTGCCATCAATACCACATATCCGGAAAAACTGGAAGTTACATCATTTCATGTTCCAGTCTAACTGGAAATACATCGTGTGACGTCACTTCCGTAGTGTTTATGCTGCAACAGTGCACATGTTTATTAATGTGAAGAATCACTCAAGCATCCAGTCTATACCCAGATGGTGTATATCCAGAACAGGTAGCTAAGCCTTACAGAACAAACTTGAGAAAAAATATGGCGTGATAAGTGTATATCGAAGTTTACAAAAACAACAGATAAAAAGAATCAATTCAATTAAAATAGAGGATGGACTACAGCATAAGATGTATAAACTCGTACATACTGATATGTTCGGGGCAAAAAGATCTAATGGATATATCTCATACAGCAATACAATATTGGCAGTACCAAATTACTTAGTTAAAATACCACACTTGTTGCATAATTACATTGTGACCACTTAAGTCATGATAATACCGCGACAAGGGATATAATAGAGACAATTATCAATAGTGTAAGCTAGCGTCCCGAGTAGAGGGAACCACCTACCAAGGTCTAGGGGGTAATCAAGGAGATAACGTGAACTACAAATAATCCACGCCATCCCTTGATGTCACCAACGGCTGTGGTGAAAGGTAGAATCCCGTCAACAGGTGGAAGACCACCCCCACCCAGTCCCCATCCACAAAAAACAATTCAACAATGCAGACATCCCAACTCTCCCTGAAGTTCAGGGAGTCTCCCTGATTGTAATAGCGGCTCCCTGATGCCAGCAAATAGAATGCAATTTCCCTGAAACTCCAAGTACCATGATCCAATGTGGCCCAAATTCGGAAAAGTGTTTCTTTAAGGAATGCCTTTAGTTGCTGGGACGTTATAGAACCCTCAAAGCATGCATCAGTAACCAAAAAGCCCCCCCCCCCCCCCCACTGATTCTAATAAAATAAAACACAAATACTACCTTATTTACTGCACGTAATTAAACTTTGTATTCTAAAATATTTAAGCATTCAACAAGCGTACGATCACTGGAAAATAGGTTTGTTTTATGTGGTTGTGCAATAAAGCTACTTTTTTTTAATGTGACGTTAGTGGGAAGCTACTTTAATGATAAGTCTCTATCTTATTTAGGGTTTCAAGGTGTCCAATATATAACTGGGGGGGGGGGGGGGGGCACAGTAGCGGGTGAAGCCACCTCCCTGAAATGAGTTTTTGCAGGTTGGGATGTCTGACAATGTTTCTATAGTGGGTGCAGGAGGCATATCCAACAGTCAATTTTCCAGTTTGGGAGAATTCGCCCAGTAATAAAATCTGTGTCTGAATCTTGCTGTTGTTTAATATGCAATATGATACAGTAGCTCTTCAGCTATATATAACTGTCATTTCACTACATCTGCTTTTTCTAATTCAAACACAGAAAAAGGCAGTAAACTTCCCTTGTTGCCACATGTTAAGGTAACCTACACAGACGCAATATCCAAAGAACCAATAGCAAACATATACATCCACAACAATGAGTTGTTTAACCTTATAAAAGGCCAAAGAGAGAGCTTAATTTTCAACTATGCTGGTGGTTTTAGAGGGAGAAATACACAGAAAAAGAGCAGGTGGTCAGAAGATCATTTTAAATTATTTTGTGCATTTGTCCCTCTATTATTGTAGAGAACACTGGTACTATTGCTGTTATAACTGACAGATAGTGTATTATGAATACAACCTTATTAAAATAGGACCTTTATTAATTTACACAAGGACCATAGGCATACAAACAATGTTTCTGGCCTGCTATAGTTTCTTAGTCACCCTTAGAACATGACTTAGGGCATCTATCATGCCTTAAAAGTTGTTTGTATGCCTATGGGCCCTCTGTAAATTAATAATGGTCCCATTTTAATAAGGCTGGCCTGGATTCCTATTGCATTATTTTGGATTCAAGTGGGATATGGCAGTCCTGAATTTCGTTATAACTGACAGCTAGACCAAGTGCTTTCTCTATCTTCCCTTCAGGCAAAATGCATTTAATGAAGCATCTGATATTGGCTCATAGCTAAGGGTCTACAACAAACAAATGTCATTTCTGTAGTGTGATGTGAGCTCATTACTGGCACAAGGGATTTGCGAGGGACAGGAAGCTGCTTTGGGGACTGTTCATAGCTCAGTGACGGTGAAAAGGGGTGCTCGCACCTGTTCTGCAGTCTAATGCAGCATAAGTGTCTGCACAAGCCATGTGTTTGGGCTGCAGTTCGATGCTACTGATTACTGCCACAGATGGATTACAGAGGCAGGCATCTGGTCTGCCAGCACATGACGGCATACATGATCTTCAGTGGATATATGTATTTGCTACACGACTTCCAAGGGTACGGAGTGATGGTAGCATCTTCTCTTTCAATATAGAGCAGTACATCTGTGAATTCATGATACTATCAATGAAATGCAGCTCCCGACACCAGCAGCACTCATGCAGCCCCACAGAAGGACACTGCCACCACCACGTTTCACGGTAGGCACCATGCATTGTTCATTGTCCTCCTCACTTTTGCGACGCCATAAAGTTTTGAAGCCATCTGTTCCAAAAACATTTATCTTGGTCTCATCACTCCTTGATACAGAGTCCCAGTAGTCTTCTTCTTTTTCAGCATGTGTCCTGGCAAATTCTAGGCGGGCTTTTTTGTGCATGGGCTTTAGGAGAGGCTTCCTTCGTGCATGCCATTCCACTGCAGTGTACGCCGTATTGTGTTACGGGAAACAATCACCACAGTTTGGCTTTCTACTTCTTTAGGTAACTGCAGGGAACTTGCATGGAGATTTTATTTAACCCTTCTCATCAGAAGACGCTCCTGTCGAGGTGTTAAATTCCGTGGATGGCCTGGACGTCTCTGTGAGATGGTTGCTTTTCCATCTTTGTTACATTTTTGTATCACTTTTGCTACAGTATTCTGACCAATAAGTAAAGCTTTGCTGATTTTCTTGTAGTCTTCACCTTTCTTGTGTAAAGAAATTATTTTCTTCTTTCTCAGGCCTTGTGACATTTCTCTTCCATGTGGTAACATTGCTGACAGCATGACATGGGAAGGGGCTTTCTTTGGTAAGTAACGCCCTTTTATAATCAACTGTCTACACCTGTTTAATGAATAATTAGACTCACCTGCAGCTGAATTCTTGTTGATTAGACATTTGTTGTCAGACATTTAGTTTTGCTCCTATGACTTTCATTGGGGTGTATTCATTTTTGTTAGAAAAAATACTTTGTTGTGGGTGCAAATTAACAAATCTTGGTTGCAACCAATGGCCCGCATTTGTGGGATTATTTTGTAGTACAATGTCCCATAGAATATGTTGTTTCTGAAATGTAAGTAAAGGCTTTCTGACAAATCTGTTGGGGTGTACTCATTTATGCTGAGCACTGTATGTGCAGCCACCAATCACCAACTAAATGTAGCAATGCATTGCTGCTCCTCATACTACCAAGATAAGCTCTATAACAAAGCATACCATGAGAACAAAGCACATTTGATAATAGAGGTACACTGTAAAGTTGTTTACAATTGTAAGTTCTATCTGAATCATGGAAGTTTAATTTTGACTAGGGACTTGAAAAAAAATGTCAAGACAATGACTCAAATAACTAAAAAAAAACAACACTGACTAAAATAACATAGATACTAGAGGGGGCGTGGCCTGACCTAGCTGAGTTATGGAAGTGTAGTCTCAGAGCTCTTCTCAACACATTGAGCAAACTTAACTTTTAATGTCCTAAATTATCAGTTAATTCTGATCCAGACTGGAGGAGAAGTGTCCTAAGCCTTTCCCTAACCGCATCCAGCTAACCCGAGAGCGGTAAAAAAGAAAAGGAGGCCAAATATCGAGCAATCAGCAGCAGAGCAGCACGGAGGCGGCAAACATAACACCAGAGCCCGGGTGACAGTATACTTACTCTGCGCTGCCATCGGAGTGTGACACAGAGACCTCGCAGCTGCAATTGAGGTGAGGAGACCACCGGAGCGCTACAGAGGGGGCTGAAGTCAGAGGGAACCTTGCTGCGCCACACTCACATGTAAGTTGGAGCGCATCCAAGATGGCGCCGTAGGCCAGCACAGTCAGGGAGCGGGACATCCCGCGTAACAGATCTAACAAGATAGAGAGAGATGGGAAAGGTGACCGGCTTATAGTGATACCCTCAAGCCAGATAAGACGCTGCACAGCAATCACATTCTAACACTAAGCTGTAGTGGTGCTTAAACCAAGTATGCCCCAGTTGTAAACAATTGCTAAAGCCATAAATTAAAGGGACAGGGACCCTTCTCATAGCACTATACCTTACTCGAAAAGGGTTGGTGAAAAAGAAACACAATTTTTACTTTAACAGGCAGCCATTTGAGAATATCTACCCTGAAGATAGGTATAAGCCAGTTGCATAGCCAGGACTGAGGGAGTAGTTGGGAAATAACCACAAATCAACAATCTAACACAGAGACCCACCTGCAGGAGCCCAACTAATACCCTAACAACAGACACTTACTTCCAAGACTGTTGGACATATTGTTTTACTGGCTTCAGGAGACATCACTTTTTTTTTTTTTGCCATGTAAGGTGCTGCAGCAACCACTTGTACCTTTGAATAGATATCTGTTGGGGGTGAGAGCCACGTCAGACAGTTGCCTGTATCCTCTCTAAAGCTTGTCTGTGAGCTATATTTGTCCCTACACATACTTTTGGATTGGTATTTACCGTGTTGTTTATCTTAATAAACTTGGGATTCTATACTACCCACACAAAGTAACAAGGGCACTATTAAGGCAAACTTCTCACCAATTCAAATTTTTCTTTGGATACTCTTTGTATCAGTATCTCTATTAAGTTTCTCCTGTGAGAAGTGGTGCTAGCATTAATTTACACACACATTAGCAAACAAATGGGATTGAGGATCCCTGAAAGAATAATGCACTAATAGCACTCTATGCCCAGACTTTTTGGTAGGGGCAAAAAAAGAATTTAAAATTTAACTTTTATTATTTGTTTAAAACATGGGTAAACACACACATTTAAAATTGTAGTCTAACCTGGGTAGCTATATCTTAAGAGCACTATTATCAATCAATCTGGCCTTTAAACCATTATTATTATCTAGTCTCTCAGTGTAAATGGTACTATTGGTCTCGGTTGTTCTATACCTTGGTAAGTGTGATTTTACTTAATTCACACCTTACCCGGACAGTAAATTAATATGTTATCTGGTCTCTAGGATGTTAATGTAGTTGAGTGGATATATGTGCTCTTATTTGAATAATTCTGGCTGACGTCACTTGTTACCAAACATAATATAATATGCTTCCTGGACTATTGGACAGTAGAATATGCCAGTGGCTAATTTAAGGTATAATTCTGATTGTGATTCAATATTAATAAAGCTTATATCCAACCTAGGTTGTGGTTGCTTTAAGGGATATGCGCTATTATAATTTGTATTTTGGGGTAATCATGCAGTTCTGCATTATGTAATCACAACTGTCGTTATTTTGTCATAAGCTCCTGTGATTCTAAATCACTTGTAACATCAGCTGCTGAGTTTACTATACCCTCATTAGTGTGCACATCATCCTGTATTTGTATTACTTGAACCACTTCATTTATTATTCGTCCTATACTCAGTAGTTACAGTTCTCTTATTGGCTGTATATATCGTTCTTGTATGTGATCGTGTGTTCTGCATATACGTTCTGTATTTGTTATCTTAACTTTGTTTTTGAGCCCCCTCAAGCATTTGCATTTAAATGTGTTTTGCGCTTATTAAATATGCGCACCATTCATTTTCTTGTTTTGTGATAACTATCGATCTGGATCTATGAAATCTCTGATGTGATCGATGTAATTCTATCTCTTTATTTGGCAAGTATGTTCTATTTGGGTTGACTCTTAATCAATTTCAATGTTAAGATAAAATGGTAAACTGTAAATGTGATTTGAACAGTATTACTAAGTGATCTGTTCTGGTATCCACAGAAAGACCGATACTGTTTTTACTCTTGTAACTGTGATTCTATATTAAGTTACAACGTATCATGCACTCAATTCATACACACCTCATTCGTTTTTCTTACATACTAAATTATAAAATATATATACAGCTGTCTATATTTCCATAAGCATATATATTTAAGTATTGTTAAACTTTTTTATTTTTTATTTTTCCTGTTTGGTTTATATCAAGTGGTTTTAGTCGAGTTTGTCACTCTTTATATCCACAGTTTGTCTATCTCTGTATAGAATTGAAGCTGCGAGGTTTATATCAAGTGGTTTCAGTCGAGTTTGTCACTCTTTATATCCACAGTTTGTCTATCTCTGTATAGAATTGAAGCTGCGAGCTATATATTTATACTTTCTTTCTATAATTAAATCTTTAGCTCGCTTCAATTAGTTGTAACAAACTGTGCTGTTTGTTATCGTAATCGTCAGCGCATTGTTTATCAGGCTGAGTCTTTATGCTAGGCTCCTATATCCCCTCACAGTTCTCCACTATTTACCGGTATTACCGTCAAACATTATTAAATACTATTTTCTTAGTACACTTAGCTAGGTTAGACTTTTTTAAAAAACATAACAATTGAGGGACCCCATTGTCCCACACAACCCCCCTGACGCGTTTCGCCTGTTTAGGCTTTATCAAAGGCGGCGGGCCGCCGTGGTTCAACCTATTTATACGCATTTGAGCCGGATATCCCGCCCCTACTGCTTTCTGATTGGTTGTGTTGTCATGGTTACAGCCAATCGGGACTCGATTAGTTCCGTGAATACTTCTGAGGTTTTTAAGGAGGATTACATCATTTTCCCTCCGTATTGTTAAGGTGGATTATTATATCCAATTACCTGACGCTTAACTCTGTTGCTGATATATTATCATGATATACATTAAGCGGAAAGTGAGATTTTCTGCATCATTTTTCCTCCGTACTGTTGAGGTGGATTATTATTTTCAATTATCTGAAATTTAATTATATTACTACTTTATTTTTATGATGTACATTACAGTATTAGTATTGAGCGGAAAGTAAGATTTTCCTACATATAATGGGGTTGAGGTTTGCATTTAGGGAAAATAGGAATCAAATGCTCTTGCTTATGGTTGATACATTTTGTCTCGTATAGTTTATGATATGCTTTCTAAATACTATTACTTGGTTCTAAAACCATATGTGTACAGTCCTGTGATATAATTTTATGTCAATGTGATATGATTTTATAGCAATGTTTGGTATTTAAATAAAAAACGTGATGGTGCTCACTTTGTCAAGTGATATTCTTTTGTGCTTCTATACAAAGTGTGATTTAGACTAAGTATGTGTGGAGGAGTGTTTCATTCAAAGGGAAGTGTTGAGTGATGAAAAATAAAAACTTTAATTCTAAGTTACATTGTGCTTTGACCTACGTCCTATTAAAGTTCTATACTCAATGAAGAAATTAAAACTCTATAAATCCGTGATAATTTTGAAAAGAATATATTGGAGAAACTTCATAATTTATTGTGTAGTTCTGAAGAGGTTCGAATTGCTTTTATTTGTTTTGTAATTCCTTGAGAAAATCTCTTTTGCCAAATATTTACTTGTATATTTTTTCATATATTTGTACCTATTTGCATAGTTCATTTGTTAGTCTACTCAAATTTGCAATTTTGGGATTTTCTGTTCTTTTTCTTGATCTTCCTTGGGATCCTTGCCTCAAATGACCCCCATTTTTAATCCTAACTCCAGAACTATTGTATACCTATATATATCTTGATTTTATATGTCCATATATATTGGTGATAGTGATTGTCACAATTCATATCTAATTCCCTACTATCTTGTTAATAGCACTTGCTTGACATTTCAAAAGAAGGGGGGTGTTGCAAACTATAAGTGCTCGTGAAGTTGAAACCATTTCCCTGTTTCTACAATGTGAATGTGTCATTTGATTTTGGTGCTCTTGATGTGTGTTGGAATGGTCCTTATTGTATGAATAGTTACTGGTGCTAATCAGCTCTTTTTAAACTATTCTTAGATTTCCACTACAAGTTCCTATTTCAAATTCCCTATCCTTGTTGTCATTTTCTGTTGTCAATCTCGTGTCCCCTTTATTTACATTTTTCTTGTTGTTCTAATGTTTATAAAAACACATAATAGTTGTGGTTTTCATTTATACCATTGGGGTGTACTGTGTTTAGTAAATATATCCATTTACTCTCTGCTTTTAATAGGGATTTCTCAAGGTCTCCCCCTCTGATTCCTAGTTTTATCTGTTCTATTCCCCAACATTGTAAATTTCTGGTATCTGAATTGTGTTTGTGTAGAAAATGGTACGCCACACTTGTTATGGTTTTACCATCCTCCACATCTTTCTTTGCATTTCTGATATTTCTTAAATGTTCCATTAATCTCACTCTCAACATACGTGTGGTCATGCCCACATAATACAAATGGCACGAGCATTGTAGTACATAGATCACCCCTTGTGTATTGCAACTGATATAGTTGTTTATACGGTGAGTGAATCCAAATCTGTCGGTGATCGTACTTGTCTTCTTGATGTAATGACATGTAGAACAAGTACCACACTTGAAGGACCCAGGGGTAAATGATGTCATAGTTTTCTTCCTTGTATAATGACTCCTAGTTAATAAGTCTTTCATGTTTCTTGATCGTCTATATCCTATCTCTGGTTTTTCTCCTAGATGGGCTTTTAATATTGGATCAGAGGTTAAGACGTGCCAGTGTTTATTAATGACACTTTTGATTTGAGTCATTTGTGAAGAGTATGTTAAAATCAATCTTGTTTTGTTGTCCTGTTTTTTACACTTTTTCGTTAGTAGTTCTTTTCGATTAGTTCTCATAGCTTTATTTTTTGCCTTTTTTATACTTGTCTTACTGTATCCTCTCTTGATTAACCTTTCCTCCAGTTCTTTTGCTCGGATTTTAAATGTGCTCAGGTCTGTGCAGTTTCTTCTAGTTCTCAAAAATTCACCAGTTGGTAATCCCCGTATTGTTCCTGGTGCATGGGCACTTGCTTTGTGCAACAAGCTATTGGTTGCCGTTTTCTTCCTGAAGAGGTCAGTTGTTACTCTTCCATCTTCCTCTTTTTTGATTTTTAAATCAAGGAATGCAATTTCTGTTTGACTGGCTTCAGTGGTTAGCTTAATATTTAAGTCATTCGAATTCAGTATGTTTAAGAATTCGAGTAAGATATCATATGGCCCTTCCCATATAAACAGAATATCATCTATAAATCTGAGCCATAGAGGTATATACTCTGTGTACTTCGAGTTGTTCTCCGTGAATACGTATTCAGCCTCCCACCATCCCATAAACAGATTTGCATATGTGGGGGCACATGCTGTCCCCATCGCAGTTCCCCGAGTTTGTAAGTAAAAATTATTGTCAAAGGTGAAAAAGTTGTATTGTAAGACAGGTTTATAACAAATTGATTGTGATTCTCATTCTCTTCAGATTTTTGGTTTAGAAAATATCTTACTGCATGAATTCCTTTGTCATGGTCAATAGAGGTGTATAACGCCTCCACGTCTGAAGTCACAAGCCATGTGTTTTTCTCAATGTGTACACTGTCTAGTTTTTGCAGAACCTCCATCGTATCCTGTACGTATGAAGGTAACTCATGTACAAAGGACCGTAATCTATAATCGATATACTGGCTCGCTTTTTCTGTAAGGCATCCTATGCCAGACAAGATAGGTCTTCCAGGAGGGCTTACTAAGTTCTTGTGAACTTTTGGGATGAGATATAGGGTGGCAACTTTTGGATTTTGTACATTCAGGAATGTTCTTTCTTTAGGTGTGATGATAGCGTTCTGATATGCTTTATGGATCATAGAATTGTATATCTGATGGTATCCATTAATTGGGTTAAATAATAGTTTTGAATAGCATCTTTTGTCATTCAGTTGCTTGTTGACTTCACGTAGATACATGTTCAATGGCCATATCACGATGTTACCTCCTTTATCGGAGTTACGAATCACCACATCTTCCCAGCTTTGAATTTCCCTTAGTGCCATTCTTTCCTTATATGATAAATTTTGCACTTTAGGGTCAAGTTTTAGTTCAGTAATTTCCTGACATACCAGGTTATTAAAGACCTGTATTTGAGCTGCATGAATGCTTTTGGGTACATAGGTAGATTTATTTTTCATTTTTGTTCTCCATCTGTGTTCAGATGGATTAGTATTTTCTTCCAATAGGTCTTCTAGATCTTTCAGGCTGTCTAATTCTTCTCTGCTCCATCCTTCTGTGGGGGGTTCATTATTGAAATGCTTTTTCAATGCTATTTTCCTCAAAAATAGCTGAATGTCCTTAATTATTTCAAATTTATTGACATCCTGGGATGGGCAAAATGATAAACCCTTAGATAAAATGGAGATATGCTCTTTATTTAACGATCTTTGTGATAAATTGATTACTCTCATTGCTTCGTCCCCATGTTGGAGAAGGGGCTCGGCGCTCTCTGGGGTCTCCTGGGTTCTCTCCAGTTCTTGTGTCCTGCTCCTTTGTGGTTGTAATCTCTGGTTCTTCTTTTGTTTGAACCTCCCTCCCCTTCTGATTGGCCTCCCCCTTCTCCCTGTTCTAAAAAAGTCTGTTTCCTTTTATTTCTGGTGTTAATTCTTGTATTTGGGGTGATAGTAGACGTACTTGGTGTTTCTTCATTTGCTGATTCAGCTTCATCTCCATCTGTATCCGAAATGTCACTTTGGACTATGTTGACTTTTGGATTTTTATTTGGATTTTTATAGAATCCCCTCTGTCTCCATCTGTATACTTTCTGGTTAGAGAAATCCTGGATGTCCCTATTGAGTTTTCCAATTTTGGGATTCTGTTTGCATCTGATTTCGGTCTGCAGTTCCCGCCGTTCTTCCTTTTAAGTAACCACTTTCACAATGTCTGCCAGGCGACTCATAAAGGGTGATAAGATACCTAAGTCATCTTCTGTTAATGCCTTCTTTAAAACAGCTCCAACCCCCAAAATGACCACTACAGACAACCTAGAAGAGGGGGAGCAAGAAACGTCAGATACTGAATAAGCTGACATAATTGAAGAATCCACTCCTGTGACCAAAGCAGACTTGAAAGACTTGGTCTCTAAACAAGACGTAACAGCAAATTTCAAGAAGCTATGGAATAAAATAGACAACATGCACACGGCAATGACTAATAGCCTATCTGAAATTAAAACAGACATCGCTGAGCTTGGAGGGCGGATGGACACACTGGAAGAACATACCGACACACTCGTTGAAGACATTACTAACGTAACCCAATCAATAGCCTCCCACCACCAAGAATTAACCGAGATCCAAGAAAAACTAGAAGACTTGGAAAATAGGAGCAGGAGAAATAACATTAGACTGAAAGGAGTACCAGAGAGTATCCTCAACAAAGATCTCCTCTCCTATATAGCGCAACGTTTTCATCTGGTGACGACTGGGACCGGGTACTTCAATATAGGGATCGAAAGGGCACACAGAGCTCTCAAACCCAAACCAAAGGAAGGTATGCCTCCCAGAGACATAATTATTAAGATGGCGCTATTCCAGGATAAAGACAGAATTCTACAGGCAGCACGTAAAAACCCCACTTTGAAATTCCAAGGAAACGTGATACAGTTCTATGAAGACCTCAGTGTCAGAACTCTACAACGCAGAGGAGCCCTGAGACCGCTGACGCAGCAACTGAGGAAACATCAAATCCCATACAAGTGGGGGTTTCCTTTCGCCCTCTACATTAATAAGGACTCTAGAACAGTTACTCTCAAAGACCCCTCGGACATCCCTGAAATATGTCAAATTCTGGGCCTGGAAGTGCCAAAAATGCCACTCTCTACCTCCTTGCAGCAACCAATGAAACCAGCGGACCAGATTTCAAATCCACAATGGTCTAAGTCGGCTAGGAAAAAGCAGAAAACCTGAAGCTCCTTCTCTGGCGCTCAGTAAGGGACACACAGGAGTCTCGTAACAGTTCTTAGAGCAGATATCTATAAAACCTGAGTTGAAAATACAAATTATTAATAGACAGACTCTAAACTACTACCATGGTCTGAGAGGCCTAGGGCGAACAAGATGTTTTGCTCAACTCCTCCTGACGCTACAACTCTGCGGTGGCAGAGACTGATGATGACCTAGCTCCTGGACTTGATCATAATGTTTAAGTTTTTGATATAGGACTACCATTTGATCTACATTTAGCTCAATGTTGTTGAAATGACAACCCCTAACCTAATAAGACTTATAGTTACTGTATTTAATGATATTTTCTACCATGTTCTTCTTTGTTCTTTCTTTCTTTTTTCTTTCCTTATCCCCTTTTATAAAAGAGAAAGTCAGAGGTCTGCATTCTTGGTCTCTGCATGATGAAGTGTTGTACAATTGTTACCTGCTTTTTTATTTGTTTAAAGTTCCTATTTGGGAGATACCGGTGCAGTTGGGGTTCATCGAGATGGCAATGGACAGGGTCATACGAGGTGGGATGGAATACAAATGGGTGGAGTACTTGTTGGGGTCTCTCCGAGATGAGGTAAGCGAACAATTCATAATCATTATAAAAAATGTCTGGTGAGTTAACTATTATTACACATAACGTAAGGGGCCTGAATACAGATCTTAAACGGAGATTAGCTTTTAAACAATACTCTACACTCAAAGCTAATATACTGTTTCTACAAGAAACGCACTTTGTCACTCCTTAACTCCCCTACTATTGGACTAAAAAATTCCCCAAACATTTCCATGCAACTGCCAAAACGAAGAAGAGGGGAGTTTCAATTTTCATCCACCCTTCAGTTAATTATGTACATGAATCCACTGTAGCGGATGTAGACGGTAGATACTTAATTTTAAAGGGACAGCTTGATAACTTAGATATCATCCTGTGTAATGTTTATGCGCCCAACGAACAACAACATATCTTCTTTGCGACTATATCGCAGATAATTACACAATGGTCGCAAGTCAGAATAATCCTGGCGGGCGACTTTAACATCCCTATAACACCACTAGACGGTCATGAGCTGAAAGTCATATCAAACAAACAAATGAGACGCAATAGGATAATTAGGAACATTCAGGCTTCACTCAGCTAACACTCATTGACTGATTCATGGCACACTCTGAACGGTAATACCACTGACACTACATTCTACTCGGCAGCCCACAACACATATTCCCGACTCGATTATATATTCACCAGCCAAATTCTGCAACCGACACTTCTCTCGTCCAGTATATGCCCGTGTGTCTGGTCAGACCACTCTGTGGTGGCACTTAACATAAACAGCCTGATCGACCCTAATAGGACCAGATCATGGACATATGATTCTACACTACACAAAAACCCCCATATACACTCCTCCACCCTGCAACATTTATCTGACTTTTGGGACATTAACACAGACACCACGGATAACCCTACACATGTATGGGCAGCTCATAAATCGGTGATCAGGGGGTACGCTTATTAAGGAAAAAGCAATTCATACCAGGAAAATGAGACAAGAACTGATACAAATGCATGTAGACATAGCACAACTAGAAAGGCACCATAGACTAACGGGGAATCCTTCCACACTAACCAAACTACAACAAAAAAGAGATTCGGTAGCTAAAATAATGAATTCCCAAGCTAACAGAGCTATAATGAAATTAAAATCACAATACTTTATATACGCTAACAAACCCGATAAATTTTTGGCCCACAAGCTCAGAGAAACTTTCAAAACAGCTAATATCTCACTTATTGAAAAAATAGATGGCACAGTCACTACTCATCCCCAAGAAATAGTAGACACCTTTAGGGAATTCTACGCAGAACTATATGATGGCCACAAAGTTACACATAACCCACATATAGAGACCCTCACGCGCAGCTTTTTAGAAACCCCCTCACTACTTAAAATAATGCTAAAGAATGCTAAACGAACCCATTTCTACTTTAGAAGTAATCTTAGCAATTAAAACTCTAAAACCAGGAAAAGCTGCAGGCCCAGACGGTTTCCCGGGGAAATATTATAAACTCTTCAGAAAGGAACTTATCCCACATCTGACCAAATTCTGTAACCATATCATGCAGGGTCACCCAATCCCCCCTGAGTTGTTACAAGCAAAAATCATAGTAATTCCTAAACCAGGCAAAAACCCCAAAAAATGCTCCAGTTATCGCCCCATCTCCCTGATCAACCAAGATTTAAATTTTTTTACTAAGATCCTTGCCAATAGGTTAACACAAGTTTTACCCAAATTGATACATAAAGATCAGGTGGGGTTCATTAAGGATAGGGAAGCCCCAGATAGTGTTAGACGCGTTATTGCTACTATACATCACCTTCGCGACACACGGACGCCTTCTCTGCTCCTCTCGTTGGACGCGGAGCAGGCGTTCGATAGAGTGGACTGGGGATACATGACTAAAACCCTTGCGCAGATGAATTTTGAGGGCCCCTTTGTAGACGCCATTAAAGCCATATATACTGGCCCGTCAGCTCATGTGTCCTCCAACGGATATAGATCAAAATCATTCCCAATATTAAATGGGACCAGACAGGGGTGCCCATTGTCCCCCCTATTATTCGCGCTATGCATCGAACCTCTGGCAACTAAGATAAGAACTAACCCTGGTATAGCGGGAGTCAAGGTGGGGAACGTAGAATACAAAATAAACCTCTTTGCGGATGACATACTGCAGTGCTCACCATAACCAGATCCATGCAGTCACTGCCTAACTTATATGAGACTCTTGGCGAATTCTCACTAATCTCGGGTTACCGCATTAACACTGATAAGTGTGAGATGTTGCCGATAGAGATCCCTCCCCACACAAAGAAGTTAATAGAAATAAACTTTGAACTAAGAGAATCTAAGCACTCCATGAAATACTTGGGGGTGGGTGTGACAGCTCAGACGCAGCAATTATACAAAACTAACTACCTACCACTATACAAATCAAGCAGAAAAGACCTCCAAACCTGGAGAAAACATAATTTCTCATGGATGGGGAGGATGTCGGCAGTAAAGATGACTATCCTACCCCGTTTGCTTTATCTCTTTAGAGCCTTACCCATACGCATTGTATACCCCAACTTAGAGAAAATCCAGGCCGAGATATTGGTGTTTATCCGAGGAAAAAAAATGGCTAGAATAGCAGGGAAAATCATGACTAAGCACAGACACTTGGGGGGCCTGGGAATACCCAATCTGATCGAATATTATAGACTTGCCCAAGACACATTAATACTCAGAGCCAGGGATGAAGCCCTTTGGGTACAATTAGAATCGGATATGGGGGGTGGGAGCGGAGTGGATGCTATATTGTGGGAACATAAAAGCGGCACAAGAGAGCTAAAAAAACACCAATCAATTACAAGCGAGACCACTCAACATATATGGGCAGACTTAGCACACAAAAAAGGGCTGTGCCCCAGGGACTCCACACTACAGCCCATTAGATACCTCCTGCACGGAGAGGCACGGGGAGAGGTTAAAAAGTGGGAGAATAAGGGACTATATCGCGTGGCAGACCTCCTAGTTGTAACACACACTAATTTTAAGTTAGAGTTTTAGAACAAATATATGCAAAACAGTTGTTATAGCAGGCCATAAAAATAAAGGTTGTGTCTCACATAATCTATAGTGGGTATTTTATCTGGAAATACACACATATAAACTGAGTGAGTGGAGTTTAATATGAGAGCTAAAACTGTTGTGGCCAATATAAGTGAGTTTGATTGTGGTTCTCACCAAAAGGTGTAATTGAATGGATAACAGTTTTAGGTCTAAAGGTTTAGGACTGCATAAAAAAAAGAGTAAAAAATATAATAAAAGGAAAAAATAGGTTTGTAGCAAACAATAATTATGAGACAAAAATTACAAAAGAGATAATGTCCAGAAAACAATAGGAAAAGTAACGTTTTTGTGAAAAACTGTATAAAGTGACAAAATGGTTTTATGACAAAAAATATTTAGTAAGAAGTGTCCAGCAATGACTCACCTCCGGAGGGAGAAAAAGTTAGCAATGGTGTTTCAGTGATTGTTTTTAGGAAAACCGCTGAGGTAGATTGAGGGGAGAGCAGCTTACAGAGCTGCAGCGTCCTGGTCTGTGTAAACCGGAAGTGCGGAGGTCCATGAAACCAGAAGTGGGTAGATGACACGCAAACAGCATGTGTTCAGCAGCACAGAGGGAAGTCAGAGTCCTCAGTGAGAGCGGCTGTGCAGGGAAGCATGCAACTTCAATACCAAGCAACGTATTGAATGTTGCAGGCTCCTTTATAGCCAGGACTCAGTTAGGAACATATCTCTTAAAGAGACAGGCATTTGATATCATGACAGGGTACCCCCTTTAAGGAACCACTCCGTGGTTCATGGTTTTGGTCTAGATGGATGTCGACGGTGAAACAGAGATACTAGTCTTGGGGCTGAGAGATTAACGGAGGGCTCCCAGGAATCCTCCTCATGGGGATAGCCCTTCCAGTGGATCAAATACTGGAGTCTACCGGATACTTTACGAGAGTCCAGGATGTTTTCAACCTCATACTCTACTTCAGGAGCTAGAGGGGGTTCATCCACAGAAGATGGTGAATGATTCCTGAGTGCCTGATATGGCTTGAGAAGAGAGACATGAAAGGTTGGGTGGATACGATAATGTGAGGGTAAAAGCAAGGTCACAGCGTTGTCATTGATAACCTTGGTTACAGGGAAAGGTCCAATAAATAGTTTGTTGAACTTGCGGCTAGGCACAGTGAGACGTAGGTTTCTCGTGGATAGCCATACCAAGTCGCCAGGATTGTAGGTAGGGGACGCTCTATGTCGGAGGTCATAATAATGTTTATGACGTGCTTGGGCCTTTTTTATGTTTTCTGAGAGCAATGTAAAGGATTCTGAGATGGAGTTAGTGAAATAATTTATTATAGGACAATCACTTTCCCTTTCGAGGGGTAGGCAGAATGACGGATGAAATCCGTAATTGGCATGGAAAGGAGTGTCTTTGATTGAAGTGTGATATGTGTTATAATGTGCAAATTCTGCGATAGGGAGCAACTCATTCCAATTATCCTGTTGTTGTGTAGAGAAACAACGGATATATTCTTCCAACCACTGGTTGGTACGCTCCGTCTGCCCGTTGGTCTGGGGGTGAAAAGCAGATGATAACCTTTTATCAATCTCAAGGGTTTTACATAACTGTTTCCAAAGGCGCGAGGTGAATTGTGTCCCTCTGTCAGTCGTGATAGAAGAGGGTACTCCATGTAATTTGATTACATTTTTTAGCAACAATGTTACTGTTTCCATGCTGGTGGGCAGTTTATGGAAAGGGACAAAATGGGACATTTTCGTCAATAGATCGACCACTACCATAATTATTTTGTTACCACCGGATTTGGGTAGTTCAACGATAAAATCTATGGCTATCTCACTCCAGGGTCTTTTGGGTATAGGAAGAGAAAGGAGATAACCTGGGGGGTGTCTTCTATCTTTTTTACATGTGGTACATGTCTTACAGGTAGAGATGTGTTTTTGTACATCACAAATCATTCTGGGCCACCAGTACAATCGCTTAAGCAATCTGTGAGTCTTGTTAACTCCTGGGTGTCCAGAGAGTTTGGAATCATGTACCTGTTCAAGTATAAACGATCTCATGTTTGGAGGGATATATGCCTTACCTTGATAACAAAGTAACCCATCAGAATTAGGAGTTAGATTATATGTATCCTTTGTTGTGTCGATGTCTTGTTCACTTTTTACTTTAACTGTGAAATCTACGATACCACCTAAAATGTAGTTAGGGGGAATAATAGTACCTGTGTGAGGAACCTGGGGCGCGATCCGATATAGATCGCAGTTTGCGGCGCAAGCGAGGGAACCGGCGTCGCCCGCAGTTTCAGCTCACAACTCGAGCTATCCCATATAAGTCGCCGTCAGATGCTAACGTGCCGTAAGTCTGACAAACCAGCGATGTCCAGAAATCTGCGCAAGTACAAATTTCTGGCGTCGCCAGTGACTTGCGGCACGTTAGAAACTGCCGGCGCCTATAAAACCTGACTAAAGTCTAAAACACCCGCACTGTCTAACACACCTCCCTAACATAGCCCGACAAGTCTAACACGCCTCCCTAACAAAGCCCGACACGTCTAACCCTCTATCCGCTATCCCCCCTCACTATCCTAACAATAAAAAAGCTATTAACCCCTAAACCGTCGCTCCCGTACCCCGCCGCCAGCTATATTATATCTATAACCCCCTAAAGTGAGCCCCTAACACCGCCGCCATCTATATTAAAATTATTAACCCCTAATGTAAGCCCCTTACACCGCCGCCATCTCTATTAAAATGATTAACCCCTTATTTAATCTACCTACCCCGCCGCCAGCTATATTATCTATATTAACCCTAAGTATATTATAGTTAATATAGGTATTACATTATATATATTAACTATATTAACCCTAATTATATTAGGGTTAATATAGTTAATATAGTTACTATAGTAATTATATTAACTATATTAACTCTATCTAACCCTAACACCCCTAACTAAATTTATATTAAATTAATCTAATTCATTTATAAACTAAAATATTCCTATTTAAATCTAAATACTTACCTATAAAATAAACCCTAAGATAGCTACAATATAATTAATAATTACATTGTAGCTATGTTAGGGTTAATATTTATTTTACAGGTAAATTGTTAATTATTTTAAGTAGGTATAATAGCTATTAAATAGTTATTAACTATTTAATATCTACCTAGTTAAAATAATTACCCAATTACCTGTAAAATAAATCCTAACCTAAGTTACAAATACACCTACACTAGCAATAAATTAAATAAACTACAAACATCTATCTAAAAATACAATTAAATTAACTAAACTAAATTACAAAAAAAACAAACACTAAATTACAAAAAAAAAAAAGATTACAAGATTTTTAAGCTAATTACACCTATTCTAAGCCCCCTAATAAAATAATAAACCCCCAAAATAAAAAAAATTCCCTGCCCTATTCTAAATTAAACAAATTTCAAAGCTCTTTACCTTACCAGCCCTTAAAAGGGCCTTTTGTGGGGCATGCCCCAAAGAATTCAGCTCTTTTGCATACAAATACAATACCCCCCCCCCATTACAACCCACCACCCACATACCCCTATTCTAAAACCACCCAAACCCCCCTTAAAAAAGCCTAACACTACCCCCCTGAAGATCTCCCTACCTTGTCTTCACCACACCGGGCCGAACTCCTGATCCGATCCGGGCGATGTCTTCCTCCAAGCGGCAAAGAAGAATTCTTCCTCCGGCGATGTCTTCCTCCAAGCGGCAAAGAAGAATTCTTCCTCCGGCGACGTCTTCCTCCAAGCGGCAGCAAAGTCTTCATTCTTCCGGCGGCATCTTCAATCTTCTTTCTTCGCTCCGCCGCCGCGGAGCATCCATCCCGGACGACTACTGAACTTGGAATGAGGTACCTTTAAATGACGTCATCCAAGATGGCGTCCGCCGAATTAAGTTAGAAAAATCTGATTGGCTGATTGAATCAGCCAATCAGATTCAAGTTCAATCCGATTGGCTGATCCAATCAGCCAATCAGATTGAGCTTGCATTCTATTGGCTGATCGGAACAGCCAATAGAATGCAAGCTCAATCTGATTGGCTGATTGGATCAGCCAATCGGATTGAACTTGAATCTGATTCAATCAGCCAATCAGATTTTTCTAACTTAATTCCGATTGGCTGATAGAATCCTATCAGCCAATCGGAAATTCGGCGGACGCCATCATGGATGACGTCATTTAAAGGTACCTCATTCCAAGTTCAGTAGTCGTCCGGGATGGATGCTCCGCGGCGGCGGAGCGAAGAAAGAAGATTGAAGATGCCGCCGGAAGAATGAAGACTTTGCTGCCGCTTGGAGGAAGACGTCGCCGGAGGAAGAATTCTTCTTTGCCGCTTGGAGGAAGACATCGCCGGAGGAAGAATTCTTCTTTGCCGCTTGGAGGAAGACATCGCCCGGATCGGATCAGGAGTTCGGCCCGGTGTGGTGAAGACAAGGTAGGGAGATCTTCAGGGGGGTAGTGTTAGGCTTTTTTAAGGGGGGTTTGGGTGGTTTTAGAATAGGGGTATGTGGGTGGTGGGTTGTAATGGGGGGGGGTATTGTATTTGTATGCAAAAGAGCTGAATTCTTTGGGGCATGCCCCACAAAAGGCCCTTTTAAGGGCTGGTAAGGTAAAGAGCTTTGAAATTTGTTTAATTTAGAATAGGGCAGGGAATTTTTTTTATTTTGGGGGTTTATTATTTTATTAGGGGGCTTAGAATAGGTGTAATTAGCTTAAAAATCTTGTAATCTTTTTTTTTTTTTTGTAATTTAGTGTTTGTTTTTTTTTGTAATTTAGTTTAGTTAATTTAATTGTATTTTTAGATAGATGTTTGTAGTTTATTTAATTTATTGCTAGTGTAGGTGTATTTGTAACTTAGGTTAGGATTTATTTTACAGGTAATTGGGTAATTATTTTAACTAGGTAGATATTAAATAGTTAATAACTATTTAATAGCTATTATACCTACTTAAAATAATTAACAATTTACCTGTAAAATAAATATTAACCCTAACATAGCTACAATGTAATTATTAATTATATTGTAGCTATCTTAGGGTTTATTTTATAGGTAAGTATTTAGATTTAAATAGGAATATTTTAGTTTATAAATGAATTAGATTAATTTAATATAAATTTAGTTAGGGGTGTTAGGGTTAGATAGAGTTAATATAGTTAATATAAATACTATAGTAACTATATTAACTATATTAACCCTAATATAATTAGGGTTAATATAGTTAATATATATAATGTAATACCTATATTAACTATAATATACTTAGGGTTAATATAGATAATATAGCTGGCGGCGGGGTAGGTAGATTAAATAAGGGGTTAATCATTTTAATAGAGATGGCGGCGGTGTAAGGGGCTTACATTAGGGGTTAATAATATTAATATAGCTGGCGGCGGTATAGGGGGATTAGATTAGGGGTTAATAATTTTTATATAGGTGGCGGCGGTGTAAGGGGTCAGATTAGGGGATAGATAAGGTAGATGACGGCGGTTTTAGGGGCTCACAGTAGGGGGTTAGTTTATGTAGATGGCGGCGGGGTCCGGGAGCGGCGGTTTAGGGGTTAATAACTTTATTAGGGATTTCGGGGGGGGGGGGGATCGCGGTTGACAGGTAGATAGACATTGCGCATGCGTTAGGTGTTAGGTTTATTTTAGCAGCCAGTTTAGGGAGTTACGGGGCTCCAATAGTCAGCGTAAGGCTTCTTACGGCTGCTTTTTGTGGCGAGGTGAAAATGGAGTAAGTTTTCTCCATTTTCGCCACGTAAGTCCTTACGCTGCATATTGGATACCAAACTGCGCGGGTTTGGTATACCTGCCTATAGCCCAAAAAACTACGGGCGACGGCAGAAATATACGCGCGTAACTTCTAGGTTATGCCGTATATGTGATACCAAACCCGCGCAAATATTGGCGTCGCCGGCTTTTGCGGGCGACGATTTTTATCGGATGGACCCCCTGATGGGGTTTTGGAGGCAGCCTGGATAGGATGTCTGCTTTTGTTTTTAGGGAAGCCGTCCTATATGTAATGATGTAGTTGAACCTTGAAAAGAATAGACTCCATCTGACCTGTCTAGATGTGAGTGTTCGGTTGGTTTTGAGAAACTGTAGGTTTCTATGATCGGTATAGATAATGATAGGTTCAGCGGTTCCCTCTAATAAATGTCTCCAATTAACTAGGGCACTTTTCAAAGCGAGCAGTTCTTTTTCCCCTACATGATAGTTTAGTTCAGAAGATGTGAGGACGCGGGAGTAATATGCTATTGGATGTAATTTATTGGTGGTTTTGGATTTTTGGGAAAGTACAGCCCCAATTGCATGTTCAGATGCATCTACTTCAAGAGTATACTGAGAGAGTGGGTCAGGATAAGCAAGAATAGGAGCTGTAGTAAACGCATTTTTTAAATAATTAAAGGCATCATTAGCTGAGGGGGACCACACAAAAGGTATATGATCTTTAGTAAGATTAGTTAGGGGTTTAGCAATGTGAGAGAACCCTTTAATAAACTTTCGATAGAAATTCGAAAACCCTAGAAATTTTTGGACATTCTTTTTATTATGTGGTATGGGCCAATCAATTATTGCTTGAACCTTTGAATTTTCCATATGAATCCCTTTTGATGAGATATGGTACCCCAGAAATGTGATATCATTACTATGAAATATACATTTGTTACGGTTGCCTCCAGGCTGGCTGGAAGTTGGACCGTAGAAAAGGATGCTCCTAGCGCTCCCCAAAGGAGCAGCAGCACCTTAGACTCTATAACTGCTGCGTAGCCACCATAAGTAATGCAGACTCTATGAACCACCGCTACTGGGCTGGTATCTCGCCGTCTGCTCTGCACCCTGGACCTACGACCAGGCTCCAGTAGGTGAACCTCTTCCTTCTGTAGCAATCCCTGTAGCTAAGGGAGTATGAAAAACATAGCAATCCCTGTAGTGATATAAGCTGTATCCTACAAACATGAGTCAAAGCTGCAAGTTAGAGGGTCAAAAATAGGTCTGAAGTGCTGGAGCACACAGCCTGCTTTTTATTGAGGTTACATGCAGACAGGACACTCTCAGGGGGAGGCATAAAATCCCCCATCACACATTTGATATTAGATAGAGAGACACTCCCTTTGACAGGCCACAACATTACTTCAGCAGATAACATTTTACACACAATAAAACAATGCAGTCCACCTTATCACTACTAGAAGTCTGATTAGACAATGGGAATGTTTTATCACTAAACTTAATTAGAGCTGATCCCAGCAAACTTGTATTTAGAATGCTTCTTGAAGCTGAACAAAGTTATCTCTGTAGTTCTGACCGAAGGGTCTGTCACATAGCACTTAATGGCACACAATGAAACTTAACCAAGTGGGAGAAAGTCAGGGACAAGTCATTTCACAGGTCTGGGGACATAGTCTTAAAGGGGCATTGTTCATCAAAGTCACAATATGTCCCCAGCTGGTTCTTAAAGGGCCATACACACCCAATAAAAGTTAATATGTTCTCAGGGGCACAATCTTCCAGGGGCCATAGTCATGAGGAAGGAGGCTGGCAAATAGGCTTCTCCAAAATCCAGGGAAGCAGGGCAATTTTCCATTTAAAGGGCCAGTTATAAATAGCAGTTTGTAACATATCTCCCCTTTTGGAGGGAGACTAACCAGGCACCTGACCTTCTGTCGGTCAGTGCCTAAGTTAGTCTTGCAACCCACCCACAAATAAACATTAGCAGCAAAGTAGCCCCCCCACAATAAGTAGTACTGGCCTGTAGGTTCCAGGTTATAGGATGAAAGGGTAGCATCCTCTGCCTTCCTGGCGCAGCTGGGCAAATAGCTGATGGTACTTGGGGGGCAGAGGCCAGCGGCACTCTGCCCTGGTGCCAGCGCTTCTGCTGGGGTGAGGGGTTTGCAGGCCAGACCTGTAACAAGGGGGTCTGTAGGGCAGAGGCCAGCAGCGCTCTGTCCTGATGCCAGCTCTTCTGCTGGGGGAATTGGGGCATAGTCCTGCCCGGTGGCAAAGGGAACGTGGGGGTCAGTGGGGGTTAACATCTCCACTGTTAACCCTGGGCCCAAGTTAGGAGTTAGCTGGGGAGGGGGAGATTGGCTTACCTCCTCCTCCTGATACTCCGGTGGCCGTTGGGAAGGGAGGTCGATGCTCTCCGCTTCCTGTGCAACATGCTGCGGCTGGGGAGAGAGACCGGATGTCTCCTCTCCCTGGAAGACACACTCTGGCTGGGGAGGGAGGTCGATGCTCTCCCCTCCCTGTACCTGGGTCTGTCGCTGGGGATCTGGGCCGCCTGCCCAGCATCCCTGTAGGGCCGGTAGAGAGACTGCGGTCCCATCTCCACCTGCCTGCTGGGGGTCCTCCCAGGACCAGTCTATGAGGCCTGCTGCCTCTGGTATCTCTGGTTGGGGAAGGAGACTGGTTGTCTCTTCCCTCTGCACAGTATACTGCCGCTGGGGAGGGAGGTCGCTGCTCTCCTCTCCCTTACATACTTCCAGCCGCTGGGGAATGGAATCTGGGCTCACAATTCCCTGCATATTCCTCTGCTGCTGGGGGACAGGACCAACTCTCTCTGCCCCTTGTAACTCAGCCTGCCGCTGGGGAATGGAGTCTGGGCTCCCAATTCCCTGCAATTCACTCTGCTGCTGGGGGACAGGACCAACTGTCTCTGCCCCCTGTAACCCAGCCTGCCGCTGGGGAATGGAGTCTGGGCTCCCAATTCCCTGCAATTCACTCTGCTGCTGGGGGACAGGACCAACTGTCTCTGCCCCCTGTAACTCATTTTCTCACTGGAGAGCAGGTGTCCATACCCCCAAACTCCACAGTTGGCGCTCAAAGGCTCGTGCCGCTTCGTTCTCAGTAGCCAATTCCCGGATGAGGCGACTGACTACCTCCTGCGCAGGGTCTGGACCATATCGGACTAGCCGCCTCTTTACCTCTGGAACGAAATCCGCGCCCTCATAGCGACGGATCAGGTTGAGGTGCTCTTCACAGGGTTCTGACCAGTATCTTGTCAGCTCCATGCTGCTGTAGGTAGGGACGCTGCGCAGTGGCTAGCGTTGCCCTCAATAACTTTCCTACGATACCAGTGCTGTTGTGGTGCTGCTCCTTGTGCTAGGATGCCAATCCCACCTCTGCCGCCAAATGTTACGGTTGCCTCCAGGCTGGCTGGAAGTTGGACCGTAGAAAAGGATGCTCCTAGCGCTCCCCAAAGGAGCAGCAGCACCTTAGACTCTATAACTGCTGCGTAGCCACCATAAGTAATGCAGACTCTATGAACCACCGCTACTGGGCTGGTATCTCGCCGTCTGCTCTGCGCCCTGGACCTACGACCAGGCTCCAGTAGGTGAACCTCTTCCTTCTGTAGCAATCCCTGTAGCTAAGGGAGTATGAAAAACATAGCAATCCCTGTAGTGATATAAGCTGTATCCTACAAACATGAGTCAAAGCTGCAAGTTAGAGGGTCAAAAATAGGTCTGAAGTGCTGGAGCACACAGCCTGCTTTTTATTGAGGTTACATGCAGACAGGACACTCTCAGGGGGAGGCATAAAATCCCCCATCACACATTTGATATTAGATAGAGAGACACTCCCTTTGACAGGCCACAACATTACTTCAGCAGATAACATTTTACACACAATAAAACAATGCAGTCCACCTTATCACTACTAGAAGTCTGATTAGACAATGGGAATGTTTTATCACTAAACTTAATTAGAGCTGATCCCAGCAAACTTGTATTTAGAATGCTTCTTGAAGCTGAACAAAGTTATCTCTGTAGTTCTGACCGAAGGGTCTGTCACATAGCACTTAATGGCACACAATGAAACTGAACCAAGTGGGAGAAAGTCAGGGACAAGTCATTTCACAGGTCTGGGGACATAGTCTTAAAGGGGCATTGTTCATCAAAGTCACAATATGTCCCCAGCTGGTTCTTAAAGGGCCATACACACCCAATAAAAGTTAATATGTTCTCAGGGGCACAATCTTCCAGGGGCCATAGTCATGAGGAAGGAGGCTGGCAAATAGGCTTCTCCAAAATCCAGGGAAGCAGGGCAATTTTCCATTTAAAGGGCCAGTTATAAATAGCAGTTTGTAACAACATTTTTCAGCTTTCATGTAAAGTTTATGTGCTTGTAAACGTGCCAAGACTGTTCTTACGTGTTTTACATGTTCTGTCAAAGTGTTAGAGAAGATTAATATGTCATCAAGATATATTACCAGGAAGGTGTCCAATATATCTCTAAAAATGTCATTTATATAACGTTGAAACGTTGCAGGGGCATTACAAAGCCCAAATGGCATTACCGTGTACTCAAAAAGTCCGTACCTCGTACGGAACGCCGTCAGCCACTCATCACCTGAACGCATACGAATAAGGTTGTAAGCACCTCTAAGGTCGAGTTTAGTGAAAATAGATGACCCATTCAATCTTTCTATAAGTTTAGGGATGAGCGGCAGAGGATAACGGTCTTTCACAGTACGTTTATTGAGCTCACGGTAATCCACAATCGGCCTGATGGTTTTGTCTTTGTTAGTCACAAAGAAAATGCCTGCAGGAGAGGTGGAAGGTCTTATGAATCCTTTTCTAAGGTTTTCATTTATGTATTCTTTTAGTCTCACTAATTCAGTTTGGGATAGAGGGAAGATGTGCCCATATGGGATGTCTGATCCTGGTATAAGCTCTATGGGGCAGTCATACTCTCTATGGGGTGGTAGAGATTCTGCCTCTACTTTATCAAATACTAATGAGAAATCATGATACTGATGGGGTATTAACCCTTCATCTTGGTTAATGTGGAGTATAGAGTGAGAAAGTAGACAAGTAGAATTACAGTAGGGCGAGTTAAATTCTATTGTATTTTGTTTCCAATGAATCATTGGTTGGTGTTGTCTTAACCAGTGTAGCCCGAGTATGACCGGGAACATTGGAGAGGTGATTATATCAAAAGAGATGTACTCTTGGTGGTTATTGTGAATGTTAACAAGTATGGGAATCGTTTGGTGTGTGATGGGACCTGTGGATAAACAATTACCATCAATCAAACGTACTGCAACTGGATTTTCTTTCACAACAAACGGTATATTTTTATTTTTTACTATAGAGGTATCAATGTAATACGCATAAGCGCCAGAGTCCACAACGGCTTCAAGGTTTAGTCGCTGTCTTTCCCACTGTAACGAGATGGGAACTAATAAGTAAGTTGGTTTATGAGTAGAAAGTTTAAAATTGTGAAGAGTACAAATTGACTCACCAGATTTCTGTCTCTTCAGAGATGGGCAGTCCGTGACTGAATGGTCCTTGGAGGCACAATACATGCAGAGAGCATGTTCCTTGCGATGAGACTTTTCCTCTGGGGTTAGCGGTCCTTTAATGAACCCAATATCCATGGCCTCTGCATTAACCCTTGGGCTATATGTCACAGGACGTGAAGGATGATATCTGGTTACAGTGTCATGTGTTTGTTTCTCTAATCTCCTCTCTCTGAATCTCCTATCAATCTTAATAGTAAAGGCCATTAATGCCTCTAAAGAATCTGGGAGATCAATTCTAACTAATTCATCTTTTATGGGGTCTGATAGACCTAATCTAAATTGATTAATTAATGAAATTTGGTTCCATTGCGTGTCTCTTTGCCAGATCTTGAACTCAGATATGTAGTCTTCTACATATCTTTTATTCTGCTTTAGACTACGTAATGTATCTTCTGCTGTCAGTTGTTTATGAGGATCTTCATACAGATCAGACATTGCTCTAAAGAATTCATCAACTGACTCAAGTATGGGGTCATTAGATTCATACAGGGAGTCTGCCCAAGCACGGGGTTCTCCTTTTAAATAGGATATTATTGTCAGAATTTTAATTCTTTCAGTAGGAAATGTTTTTGGTTTTAATGTAATAAACATTCTGCAGGCATTGTAGAACTGTCTAAAAGTTTTTCTATCGCCTGAGAAATGCTCTGGGGGGCTGATAGGTGGTTCAGGAGGAACAGGAGGAGAGTTAAACCCTTCTTTTATAATCCTTTTTAGGGTTAAATTCTCTGAGTGTAGTTCTCTAAGACCCTGTGTCAACTGATCTACTTTATGGGAGAGTTCCATGACATGAGCCTGTAGGTCAGCAGGGTTCAGCATTCTGTGTTAAGGCTTGGTATTCTGTAATACACACTAACTTTAAGTTAGAGTTTTAGAACAAATATATGCAAAACAGTTGTTATAGCAGGCCATAAAAATAAAGGTTGTGTCTCACATAATCTATAGTGGGTATTTTATCTGGAAATACACACATATAAACTGAGTGAGTGGAGTTTAATATGAGAGCTAAAACTGTTGTGGCCAATATAAGTGAGTTTGATTGTGGTTCTCACCAAAAGGTGTAATTGAATGGATAACAGTTTTAGGTCTAAAGGTTTAGGACTGCATAAAAAAAAAGAGTAAAAAATATAATAAAAGGAAAAAATAGGTTTGTAGCAAACAATAATTATGAGACAAAAATTACAAAAGAGATAATGTCCAGAAACCAATAGGAAAAGTAACGTTTTTTGTGAAAAAATGTATAAAGTGACAAAATGGTTTTATGACAAAAAATATTTAGGAAGAAGTGTCCAGCAATGACTCACCTCCGGAGGGAGAAAAAGTTAGCAATGGTGGTTCAGTGATTGTTTTTAGGAAAACCGCTGAGGTAGATTGAGGGGAGAGCAGCTTACAGAGCTGCAGCGTCCTGGTCTGTGTAAACCGGAAGTGCGGAGGTCCGTGAAACCGGAAGTGGGTAGATGACACGCAAACAGCGTGTGTTCAGCAGCACAGAGGGAAGTCAGAGTACTCAGTGAGAGCGGCTGTGCAGGGAAGCATGCAACTTCAATACCAAGCAACGTATTGAATGTTGCAGGCTCCTTTATAGCCAGGACTCAGTTAGGAACATATTAGAGGCTTGCTAAGTGCAGACCTAAGAGAAAATACTCTGAAGACAATGTTCAGATGGTACCTAACGCCCCTTAGAACATCACATATGACGCAAACTAACTCAGGGGTTATGCCTACAGAGGATGTGGGGAGTTGGGCACATACCGACACATGATCTGGGACTGTGTTAAGATTCAGGTAATATGGCAATCACTGTCATCCTTAGTTAGTTACCTACTAGATGAGCAGATACAGATTAGCATAGGGCAAGCACTAATCCACGAACAAATACCTAAATACCTAAATATAATAAACCAATAAACACTTTCATCAGAATTTTATGTACGATAGTGAGAACGTGCATAGCAAAATATTGGAAATTAGGCACACCAACATGGCAGAAAATTAAATGCAGAATTCAACATATCTACAACATGTACGACCAAGCAGCATGGTCAATGGGCACCAAAGTCACTAATGATGAAATTTGGTTATACTGGAACTACAGACTGGGCTTTAATTACTCACCAATGTAGCCAGCAGCCCACCCTCGGATATCTAATCACTAGGCAGATTTCCTCACTTGAATGTTTTTACTGTGTTTATGGTTAATAAGTAACATCAGACACTGTCACTCACCTCTTACCTCTGACCCTCTTTTACCCCTCTTTTTCCCTATTCTTCTTTCTTTATACTTCACAAAAGCTAAGGAAGGCCTATACTCCCTTATAAATTGGTTTGTTTGTGTTAGTAATAAGCATGGCAACGGGGAGAGAGGTGAAATACGAACGTATTAAACATTTACTTTGTTTTCTTATTGTTTAGAATGCACAGCCAACGATATGTCTTGTCATTATTTCTACGCAACCGATGTTTGGGTGTGCTGTTATATGTTTGCATATGCTTCTTTTATCAATAAAAACAATTTAAACATAACATAGATACTAGTCTGTTGAATATATAGGGCTTGATTTATTAAGCTGGGACAGACATATTCGCCCCAGCTCTCCTCTGGCGGGCAGCAATCCACTGCCTGAATTTGAGATTGCACGCATTATTTTGCTCTTGTGTGCAATCCCGCCCCCTGCCCGTGCACAGCCAATCACGCGCAGGCAGGAGCTGTCAATCTTATGACCACTGCTTGATAAATACTCTTGTGAAAACCTGCAGTCGTAGGCAGGCGAAAGACTTGATAAATCAAAACCCATAGAGGTCGATCACAATCCTGTAGAAAAGCTTGAAAATATAATTCTGGTCTAGAAAAAATCCCCATAGACTTTTATGTTGATTTTTTTTATAGAAATAAAAAATTAAATCAACTTTTCTAAAGGATTCTTATCGACTTCATAGTTCTTTGGGTCATTATAACGCAAATATTTTTATTTTTTTTGGTTCATTGATTTACATCAAACATGAATTACTGGAAATCTACTGTTTTTACAGCACTGAGTGTTTTGCCTATTATTATTTTATTTATTTTTTTGCCACATTTATCAATCCTTTTTTTTTTTTTTTTTTTTTTTTTTAAATAAATCTATGCAGGACATATTTTACTTTAATATCCTCTACCTAACTTGAGATGGGACAATCTTGACATACTAAATAACAGATTTGGATTGCAAATGCATTTTAAAGATTCAAATAAACATATTTGTAAAAATTTGGGCAGGTGAAGCTGTTTTCTCTCATAGTAACATAGATCATTTTAATATTAAAGGGACAGTCGAGTCCAAAAAAACCTATCATGATTTAAATAGGAAATGTAATTTTAAACAACTTTCCAATTTTGCTTTGTTCTCTTGGTATTCTTAGTTGAAAGCTAAACCAAGGAGGTTCATATGCTAATTTCTTAGACCTTGAAGACCGCCTCTAATCTGAATGCAATTTGACCACTAGAGGGCATTAGTTCATGTGTTTCATATAGATTGAGCTCATGCACGTACAGTTACCCTGGAGTGAGCACTGATTGGCTAAAATGCAGGTTTGTTAAAAGAACTGAAATAAGGGGGCAGTTTGCAGAGGCTTAGATACAAGGTAATTACAGAGATAAAAAGTGTATAATTATAACTGTGTTGGTTATGCAAAACTGGGGAATGGGTAATAAAGGGATTATCTATCTTCTTAAACAACAAAAATTCTGGTGTTGACTGTCCCTTTAAGTACAAGCAGAATAACTATGGACTTCACACACAGATAATAGATAAAAAAATATATAAATATGTATACAAACTGCAGAATGAGTGAGTAAATAAGCTGACCTTGAAGATGGGTAAGCAAAAGGAAGAAAATATCATTTTTTGTTCTCTTGGTAGCTTTTGTTGAAAAACAGGGGACGTAAGCTCAGGAGCGTGCACGTGTCTGAAGTACTATTTGGCAGCAGTTTTGCAAGAATGTTATCCATATGCAAGAGCAGCTCTATTTCCTGTCATGTAGTGCTGCAGACACCTGTCTAGGTATCTCTTCAACAAAGAATACTATGGAAATGAAGCAAATTTTATAAGAAAAGTAAATTGGATGCTCTGTCTGAATTACAAAAGAACATTTTTGGGTTCTATAACCCTGTAAATATAGAGGCATCACATGGTTCTTTAAACAAAGACAAAACAATGCTAAAGCTTTTTATAAGACATGGAACAAGAGTTAACAACACAAGAATATTTTACATTTGTAAACAAAATGCTTATTACCAGACTAAAATACTTATTTGTGGCAGGTAAAAAAAACCTTCTCTGTTTATATTGCGTGATTTGTTTAGTAAACCCTGGAAAGTCCTTGGTATCCCGCTGGGAGTTGTGAGGCAGATAACAGCACTCCGATTACATGAGACAGGGAACACAGCCAAGTACTGTGCACCAACTCCCTTTGTTATTAAAGAGACATGAAACCCAAAAATGTTCTTTCATGATTCAGATAGAGCATAGAATTTTAAACAACTTTCTAATTTACTTATATTATCAATTTTGCTTCATTTTCCTGGTATGCTATATTAAAGGGACACTGAACCCAAAATGTTTCTTTCGTGATTCAGATAGAGCATGCAATTTTAAGCAACTTTCTAATTTACTCCTATTATCACATTTTCCTTATTCTTTTGGTATGTTTATTTGAAAAAGCAAGAATGTAAGTTTAGATGCCGGCCCATTTTTGGTGAGCAACCTGGGTTGTCCTTGCTGTTTGGGCAGCCCTAATAAATAATTGCTGTCCATGGTTCTGATCCAAAAATTGTCTGGCCCCTTCGCTTAGATGCCTTCTTTTTCAAATAAAGATAGCAAGAGAACGAAGAAAAATTGATAATAGAAGTAAATTAGAGAGTTGCATAAAGTTGCATGCTTTATCTGAATTATGAAAGAAAAAAATTGGGTTCAGTATCCCTTTAAAGAAGCAGCAATGCACTACTGGGAGCGAGCTGAACATATATAATATAAAAATAATAATAATAATTTGCGATTTTTATAGCGCTTTTCTCCCTGTGAGACTCAAAGCACTTTACAAATATACCAACATAAGACATAAAAGTTAGGAGTTTCTGAAAGTCAGATAAGCGGACTGAATGCCTGATGGAAGAGGTGGGTCTTTAGCTTTTTTTTAAAAGTCTGTAAGGACGGTGCCTCTCTTATTGCGTACGGTAAAGAGTTCCAGAAAGTAGGGGCAGCGTGGCAGAATGCTCTGGATCCTGAGTTTGTCCTTATTCTTGGCACTGAGAGGAGGGATGTGTTGGCTGACCTAAGTGAACGGGATGGGATGTAGGGTGTCAGGAGCTCTTTCAGGTACTGTGGGCCTTGGTTGTTTAAGGCTTTGAAGGTCAGCAGGCCAATTTTAAAATATGTTCACCATTTAATTGGAAGCCAATGCAGGGAGTGGAGAACAGGTGTTATGTGGCAGGAGCGAGTTTGATTGGTCAATAGTCTGGCTGCTGAGTTTTGTACTGTCTGAAGGCGATGGAGTTCTTTTTTTGGGAGGCCCAAGTAAAGTGCATTGCAGTAACCTAGCTTAGAGGATACAAATGCATGGATTAATGTTGGCATATCATCCGGTGGAAGTGTTGTATCCTGGCTATGTTTTTCAGATGAAAGTAGGCAGATTTTATTATGGAGGAAATCTGCTGTTTAAAAGATAGTCCAACGTCAATGAGCACTCCAAGGTTTCGTACCTTTGCTGAACTAACGAGTTTAGAGCTTCCAAGCTCCAGGCCAGTTGGGTGATCGTGGGATATTTTTGATGCCCGGGGTCCCCTCACCAAGAGTAACTCTGTTTTGTCTGGCTTCACTTTGAGACAGCTAGCATTCATCCATTCTATGAGGTCTGTTAAGCAATTGTTTATGCGGCATGCTGGGTCTGTAGTATCTGGAGCAAAGGAGAAGTAGAGTTGTGTGTCATCAGCGTAACAATGATACCTTAGGCCATGTCGGTTAATGATGTCCCTCAGTGGTAGTAAATAAATTGCGAATAGCATGGGAGACAGGATAGATCCTTGTGGAACTCCGCAGACCAGTTCTGTTGGTGCTGATGAGCTTGATCCTGATATTACTCTCTGTGATCTACCAGCGAGGAAAGATTTAAACCAGTTAAGGACTGTGCCTCCTAGACCACAGATGTACTGCAAGCGCTCTATTAGAATCCTATGGTCAATGGTGTCAAATGCAGCTGAGAGATCCAGGAGGATTAGAATGGAGTAATCACCTTTGTCTCTTGCCATGAGGAGATCATTTAGCACTCGGACTAGCGCTGTTTCAGTGCTGTGGCGGCATCTAAAACCTGACTGGAAAGGATCGAATATGTTTAGGCGTGATAAATGGGCTTCCAGTTGAGTTGCCACTACTTTTTCAATTACTTTCCCCAGAAATGGGAGGTTGGATACTGGTCTGTAATTAGTCATGCAGTCTGGGTCTAATAAAGGTTTCTTTAGGAGTGGTTTTACCACAGCTTCTTTTAGAGGATCTGGGAAGTCTCCTGTTTTTAGTGAACACTGCACTATTTTTTGTGAGGACTGGGGCGAGTGTTTCAATGCATCCAGATATGAGCTGAGTTGGAGCAGGGTCTAAGTCACACGTAGTAGGGTGCAACTTTTGTATGGTGTTTTTAACTCCTTTTATATCCACATGTGTAAAAGTGGCCCATAAACTGGGGCAATCTGGCATTCCATTGTAGTGGTTCTGGTGTGTAATTGATTGGCCTGCTGTGATAGCGTTTCAGATTGAGGAAATCTTGTCTCTGAAGAAGTTCGCAAATGCTTCACATTTATCCTGAGAAAAGTTGGTAGGGCTAAGCATGCATGCTGGTTTGCAGAGGCTTTCTACTGTGCGAAACAGTTGCATGGGTCTATTGTGGGAGGGTGCAATTTTGCGTAATAAAAATGAAGATTTTTTCTGAGTTATCATAAATTGATATTTATTTAGATGTTTGGTAAGAGCAGCTTTATCCTCTGGATCATGTGTTCTGCGTCACTTTCTCTCGAGCTTACGTCCTGTTCTTTTCATTTCTTTGATGGAGCTATCAAACCACGGTGCATTGTTGTGGGTTTGGACAGTGTGTATGCGAGATGGTGCAATGCTTTCTAGGGTGTCTCTCATGGTTTTGTTGTAGAGTCGGTATCAGTAACGCCAATGATAAGAGGTTTATATGTGAAGCGACCAATCGGCAGCTATCTCCCAACTCATGAGTCTACCTAACCTAGATATGCTTTTCAACAAAGGATACAAAGAAAACAAAGCAAATTAGATAATAGAAGTAAATTGTTAAGTTCTTTAAAATCATATGCTCTACATGAATAATGCATGTTTTTTTTGTGTTTCATGTCCCTTTAAGTACCATTAGAATAGATGAAATTTGTATCATATATATATATATGTGTGTGTGTGTGTGTGTGCATTCCAAATATATATTAATTGAAGACTTAAAAGGACAGTTTAACCTAAAATGTTCACCTCTAATTTATTCCCAATGATCGATTTAAAGTAAAGGTCCATTTTGATGAATTAGTGCCCGGTTTTTAATAAACCTATCAAAAACAAGGGCACTTGGTCATATGACAGGACTTGGAAGGATGCAGAGAGCGAGGGGACCTTAGGTTGATGTGGTAACAAGCTACTTATGAGGAGTGTCTGCTATCTCAGCAGGGGACAATGTCACAATGCCACAGCAGCACTCGGAGCTTCAGGCCTATTCAGTACCGCTCATTCAGCCAGACCTGCGCAGGGAGGAGGCAATTCATCAAATTACAGACACCCTGCAACATTTGCAGAGTGTAGCTAACGACATATTTGACAGAGTCCTGCAGCGGGTAGAAACAAACCGAGCTCAGCTTCAGGGGATCAATAACCGGCTGACCTTAGCACAGGCTAAAATAGAGCGGATTAAAGGCAGCAAGAAAGCAATAAAGGTCTTCTCCAGTGCTAAATATCCTGCTCCTGAGAAACTTCACGACTACTGTTCCATCTTTGCTGGTGCACAAAACTTATGGTCAGAAAAGAAAACGCGGCACAAAATTCAAAGCAAACACCGCACACTGGATGAGCAGGCTCTGTTTGAGAAGCTAAAATATTTTCCAGTGTGCGTGAATTCAAAAGGGCACGATGAAGGGTGTGCAGAGGAAGGGCTGGGTAGCCTCCCCCGAAACATCAATTCTGTTAGCTCTTTGTTGCTTTTCAACACAACAGAAAATCTTTATAGAAAATATGTTTTTCTGGACCCATTAGCTGGGGTTGTGACACGCACAAACGCTGCATTTGAGGGAGATGAGGAGGAGAAACCCTTTGATGCTCCCCTCTCCATCACCAAGAGGGAGCAGTTGGAGAGACAGACAGCAGAAAACTACTTCTATGTGCCAGATCTTGGACAAGTCCCTGAGATAGATGTCCCCTACTCCCTACCAGACCTCCCAGGGGTGGCTGATGACCTCATGTACAGTGCTGATCTGGGACCAGGGATTGCTCCTTCAGCCCTAGCTGCTGTTATTCCAGAACTTCCAACATTCAGCATCGAGGAGAATGCAGACATCTCTAGGATAGATTTTCAGGATGGTAAACAGATACCACCACCAGGGTGCTTAGAAGGAAGTTGTTTAGGTGGGGAGTTATAAATGAGACCTGTTAATTCAGTAATATTCCTGATAACCAAAAGTAAATCTTTCTGTATCAAATACACATAAGTTTGGCTATTACAATAAATTGTTGGTTTCTACTTGTTGAATTGAGGTAACTGTAAATGATATTCAAAGACCTCAGATATATATCTACAAAGTGTAGTTGTAAAATACCATCTGAATAGTAAGTATCACTTCTATTCAATTGTATTGTAGAGTATAATTGATGTAGATATTCAGAATAGATGTAGTTTCTTAAAGCAGAGTATTGATCTATATTGTTCTAGATATATCTTAAAGTATACAAAATGCTAATATGCATCTGCTCAGATTGCCTTAATTCCCCAATTTTGTGGGTATATTAACACCATAAGTTGTTATAGGTTCTCTGGGGGTTTATATGCAGAGTAAGTAAAGCCGTATACTTTAGATTTATTTATACTAGCTAGTCATATATCTATTATTCATTGCTAGACTAGTATAATTATTGAGATACTGACTGGAAGGTATTTTTTAATAATGTGTACTTCTGAGTAGCTTAGTACATTTCTTACATCATATGTCTTAGCCAGTATACAATGTGCTGAATATTTATAGCGTTTTAATTAATGAACTACATCATCTGTTACAATTGGCCATTTGTTTTACAGGGATAGGGGGACAAACTTATATTGTCAATATGTGGCTGCAGAATAATGCCACTATTAGCGATATTGTCTTATGTCATATACCTATACCTATAACAACTTATGGTGATAATATACCCACAAAATTGGGGAATTAAGGCAATCTGAGCAGATGCATATTAGCATTTTGTATACTTTAAGATATATCTAGAACAATATAGATCAATACTCTGCTTTAAGAAACTACATCTATTCTGAATATCTACATCAATTATACTCTACAATACAATTGAATAGAAGTGATACTTACTATTCAGATGGTATTTTACAACTACACTTTGTAGATATATATCTGAGGTCTTTGAATATCATTTACAGTTACCTCAATTCAACAAGTAGAAACCAACAATTTATTGTAATAGCCAAACTTATGTGTATTTGATACAGAAAGATTTACTTTTGGTTATCAGGAATATTACTGAATTAACAGGTCTCATTTATAACTCCCCACCTAAACAACTTCCTTCTAAGCACCCTTTACACATCAAAGGCTTACAAAGGATAAAGGAAGTGGCTTACCACTATACGGTTGTTTTTAATTGAGTGTTGTATTTTAATAAAATTCAATAAAAGTTACATTTTAAAATTCCCAATTTCTCAATGATAAGTCCAGGCACAGAGTGCTATATGTGCAGTCTTTTAGAGGGGTCTCTTCCTCTCTGTTGGTTGAATAAATTATTTAACTGCACAGCACCACCTTTTCTGCCATCATAAATATAGAAACATTAACTATATGTTAGCAACGCACGGCAATTATTGAAAAGGCTGCCGTAGTGGTGCCACTGTATATCAGTTGTGGTAAAGACAATCCCACCATTGCCCGCACCGCACCAATCTGCAGGGGACAGAGATGAAGATGATTGGGAGGCTTAAATACATAAAATACCAGTTGTACTTCTGCACCAGCTGTCTAAAGTAATGGTGCTGAGCATCTGTTAGAGAAGGAATTTGCACAAGGAAGTAAAATATTCTATATATTATATATTACTTTGCATCAGAAAAATATTGAAGGTCATTCTAGTCACTCATTGACATATTAACCAGATATAATTATTATAATTTTTTTTTTTAATTAAAATTCTGTCAAGAGTAAAAAAAAAACAAAAAAAACAAAAAAACAAGGGCACTTCAATTCATCAAAATTGACATTTAACTGTTTTCTTCAAAAACTTACCTTTTAATCCTGGCAGCCGCTCCAGCACTTCCTCCACCCGTCGCAAGCCGTCTTCGTGGGTCCAAAATGACGAATCCAGCTTCCTCCAATCACAGCGTTGCATCAGGCCAAGATTCCCCCGGGGGGAAGCTGTGATTGAAGGAAGCCTGATTCGTCATTACTGATGTCTGTAGAGGCTTCTGACGGCCGGCGGGAGTCGCTGGAGCGGCATTCAGGATTAAAAGGTAAGTTTTTGAAGAAAACAGTGAAATGTTAAAGTGCCCTTGTTTTTAATAGGTTTATTAAAAACCGGGCACTAATTTATCAAAATGGACCTTCACTTTAACCTGCTGGAGTGTATTAAAGGGACAGTCTACTTGATTTTTTGTATTGTTTAAAGTGGCTAAAATGCAAGTTTGTAAAAAGCACTGAGATAAGGGGCAGTCTGTAGAGGCTCAGATGCAAGGTAAAAAGTATATTAATATAGCAGTGTTGGTTAGGCAAAACTGGGAAATGGACAATAAAGGGATTATCTATTTTTTTAAACAATAAAATATTTCCAATAGACTTTACATATTTAACAAATAGTTCCTTTGCCTTTATATCAATAATTAAAATAGCTGAATTTTGACTGTGGTATCCCTAGCTACACTGAAAGTTTCTATACTTAAAATGCCATAAAACATGTTGAGATCTTTGCATATCCTAAAAGGGCAAATTAAACAAAGTTTGCATAAAATAATTGTTGGCAAGTATTTAAAAATAATTTTCCAAAATAAGCAAACTTACTTACATAGTCATGCTGTCTGGAGCAGTCTGATCCACCCCCTTATCAGTCTTTAGCTTCAGAAACACAGGCATCATATTTCAATTGAGTTCACAGCTGCTTTTTTGCTTCTAGGCATGCTCCAGCAAATAATGAGTGTGTACGTCTGCATTCTACCAAAGCAAAGGTAGATATAGATGCAGTCATAGAAGGGAATGTGTGGGGGGAGTTAGAGCTGTTCAATTTGGAAACTTAAAAGAAATGGTTAATGGCAAGGCACTGTAGTATAAATTTGCAGTTAAAGTAATTAAAGGGACATTAAAGTTAAACACTAAATACATGCTAGATAGAATGATGCATTCAAAGAAAATATTAGTCCATGACTAACATTTAGATGTATTTTTTTTTTTTTAAGTTTCATTAGTTGTTTAAATAGTGAGAAAATAAGTGTAAAGTTTTAGTGTCTATAAAACACTGGGAGCTGCCATGTTGTAACTTGTGTTACCTTCTCTGCTGTGGCCAATTAGGGTCAGTTATAAATAGGTCACTAGAGAGTGCAGCCAATGGCTGTGTGGGATATAACAATGTTCTGCACTTCCATTTCTAACAGGAACTGAAAAGCTCACAATTTCAGAATGGAATTACAGGCAAAGAGGACAAAATAAATAATGAAAGTATATTGCAGAGCTGTTTTATATATACAATTTATCATTTTATATTACCATCTCAAAGTGTTTAATGTCCCTTTAAAGTACATATTATTATATTTTGCTCTATCCCAACTTGTTTTGAGTCCCTTTAACTATAGGCTATAAAAAAAGTGGTGTAAAAACAGCCAGCAGAAGACATTACACCCCCAATGGGAGGTAGGTGAGATAGTAAGCAAGATAAGTAATAAAATGTTAATTTCCGGTTGGGGGCTGAGCTGACCACTGGAGCGACAGGACGTGTATCACAGGAGCTCTCAGCTTAATGATTGATTTTGGAGTTTTTCTCATATTTTACTACATAAGTATTGATCTTTACTTTGGATTCTGGTGAAAACCATTATCCAGAGAGATATTAGTAGGACTAAAGCGCAACTGTTGTGACTGTTATCTATCCTATGTTATCCAGTGAAGCCACAAGGGTGATCTATCACAGCAAAACCGCAACTGTCTACTAGTGGATAACCTGTAGGGCTTAGGGTGCCACATTCCCCCCACACAAGATATCTGAGAGAAGCCAATAGAGCTATAATTCTTATATCAATATGAAAGACCTCTATGTATCACTAGCAACTATATTGGAGGAGTTTGAACGTGCAGTGTTTGAAACGATCGACAAGCTGATCACACAACATGAGATGGAAATGTCCCGCCTGTACCCTGTTTGGTGAAAATTGGATGGGAGCAATCGGAGACGAGGTCTACAGACCAGAAGTATGAGGATCGTGCCACTACCACTTCAAAACTGGACCAGAATGCCCGCACCAGCTTTTTTTTTTTTTGTTTTTAAATCAGCTTTATTTATATAAATGAAGTAAGTCAGAACAATACAAAATAAATATACAGTGAAATGATATGAGTACATTTGGTAATCTGTACATACAAAGAGAAGCTGACATGGTTCAAATTGAATAGAGAGAAAAAACACAAAAACAATAAGAAAAAAAAACTATAAAAGTACTGTGGCATTCAATATAAGTGTCTGAAAAGTCAGAAAAACATATAGCTTAATTTCCCAATCACTCTGTATAAAGGTCACGTGAGATGTTGCCTGGTAGTGTTCAACTGAATGTAAAGGGGCTCTTTTTTATGTTGCATGTAAGCATATTCCTCTAATTCTAAAATTTGGTAGAATTTACTATACCAATGAGTCAATATTGGCACATCTCTGCTCTTCCATTTTTGGGCAATAAGGGACTTCATACTATTACTGGCTATGAATATAAAACTTTTTTTGTAGGTTGGAAGTTTATGGGGTATATTATTAAGTAACCACAGGAGTGCATCTAGCGGTAATTCTACACTTAACATTCTGGAAGTAACCTTTATAATAGTATCCCAACACGTTTGTATTAGGGGACAAGTCCACCATATGTGTCCCATGGTGCCTAATGAAGTTTTGCATCTCCAGCATTTATCTGTGGTGAATGCAAATCATTTATTTATTCTACAGGGCGTCAGGTACCAACGTTGGATGATTTTTAAATTGGTCTCAATGAGTTTGCTAGAAGTGGAAACTTTAGTTATATTAGAAAATATGCGAGTCATGTCAAACTGTGATATTTCAGTGTTTAGTTCATCAGACCATCGGTCAATGAAGTAAGGGGAGAATCCTGGGGGTGATGCTTATAGGAGAGAGTATATTAGTGAAAGAGTACGTTTTATCGGATCAGAAGCTTTACACAAAGATTTGAAGGGAGTCATAGGGCATAATATATTTTTCCTATCTGGGTGTTTAAGGATAAAAGAGTGGCATTGATGTAGGAAAAACCAGTTCGAGAACATGGGGAGGCCGCTCTCAATTAAACTAACTGTGGGAAGAAAGGCTTGTTCATTACCTAGTTGATATGTCATGATCGCCCGATGTAGTGCTTTATGTTTTGACTTCCACCAGTCTTGTCCTGGTGCACGCACCAGCTTTTATACGGAAAGATGGGATTGTGCTACCTGAGATTATTTCCAATCTCACAGTTAGAGCGTGCGAAACTGTAGATTCTATAGTGGCACAGAACCCTAAAACCCGGTTCTGGGACGATGACATGCGGCCAGTTATACCAGATGGGAGGAGCTTTGATATGGAAAGGCTTCAGACAGACACATGGGCAGATAGGATCGCCCTGACTGTGAGTAGTTGGAACCCTGATAAGCAGCAACATGCCGGGGAGCAAGTGACGGTAGTTAAACTGAAGACTGTAAGACCATTTTTTTACACTCCGGACCTAAGTGATTATGGCCATTCTAAAGACGGTATTGGGTAATCTATGATGTAAACTACACCATTTCTACCCCATTAGCTGGATCTCTACCTTCCGATCTGAGACTTTTTATGAACAGCTACAATCATTCTAAGTGACTATTCAGCTAAACACTATCACCGAGATTACGAGTTTTGCGGTAACAGGGGTGCGTTGCTAACGAGCCATTTGTTCCCACCACTCCCTTAAGACAACGCTGGTATTACATTTTTTTAAACCTGGCGTTAGCTGCAAAAAGGTGAGCGTAGAGCAGAATTTAGTTCCACATCTCACCTCAATACCAGCGTTGCTTACGGTAGCGGTAAGCTGGCTAAACGTGCTTGTGCACGATTTCCCCATAGGAAACAATGGGGCTGAGCTGGCTGGAAAAAAAACTAACACCTGCAAAAAAGCAGCGTCCAGCTTCTAACGCAGCCCCATTGTTTCCTATGGGGAAAATAAATCTATGTCTACACCTAACACCCTAACATGAACCCCGAGTCTAAACACCCCTAATCTTACACTTATTAACCCCTAATCTGCCGTCCCCGACATCGCCGCCACGTGCATTATATTATTAACCCTTAATCTGCTGCTCCGGACACCGCCGCCACCTACATTATCCCTATGAACCCCTAATCTACTGCCCCCAACATTGCCACCACCTACATTATAGTTATTAACCCCAAATCTGCCCCCCCAACGTAGCCGCAACTATATTAAATTTATTAACCCCTAATCTTCCGACCCCAACGTCGCCACTACTATATTAAATTTATTAACCCCTAAACCTAAGTCTAACCCTAAGTCTAACCCCTCCCTAACTTAAATATAATTTAAATTAAACAAAATAAATTTAACATAATTAAATAAATGAATCCTATTTAAAACTAAATACTTACCTATAAAATAAACCCTAAGCTAGCTACAATATAACTAATAGTTACATTGTAGCTAGTTTAGGATTTATATTTATTTTACAGGCAATTTTTGTATTTATTTTAACTAGGTACAATAGTTATTAAATAGTTATTAACTATTTAATAACTACCTAGCTAAAATAAGTACACAATTACCTGTAAAATAAACCCTAACCTAAGTTACAATTACACCTAACACTACACTATCATTAAATAAATTACCTAAACTAACTACAATTAAATACAATTAAATTAAATAAACTAAATTACGGGGGGGAAAAAGAATTACAAGATTTTTAAACTAATTACACCTAATCTAATCCCCCTAATAAAATAAAAAATCCCCCCAAAATAATAAAATTCCCTACCCTATACTAAATTACAAATAGCCCTTAAAAGGGCTTTTTGCAGGGCATTGCCCCAAAGTAATCAGCTCTTTCACCTGTAAAAAAAAAATACAATACCCCCCCAACATTAAAACCCACCACCCACACACCGAACCCTACTCTAAAACCCACCCAATACCCCCTTAAAAAAACCTAACACTACCCCCCTGAAGATCTCCCTACCTTGAGCCGTCTTCACCCAGCCGGGCACAAGTGGTCCTCCAGAGGGGCAGAAGTCTTCATCCGATCCGGGCAGAAGAGGTCCTCCAAGCGGCAGAAGTCTTCATCCAAGCAGCATCTTTTATCTTTATCCATCCGGAGCGGATCGGGTCCATCTTCAATCCAGCCGACGTGGAGGCATCCTCTTCAAACGACGTCCTAACACTGAATGAAGGTTCCTTTAAATGACGTCATCCAAGATGGCGTCCCTTGAATTCAAATTGGCTGATAGGATTCTATCAGCCAATCGGAATTAAGGTAGGAAAAATCCTATTGGCTGATCCAATCAGCCAATAGGATTGAGCTTGCATTCTATTGGCTGATTGGAACTTTCTAATTAACTTTCTAATTAACTTCTATTATCAATTTTTCTTCATTCTTTTGCTATCTTTATTGGAAAAGCAAGACTTTAAGTTTAGAAGCCGGCCCATTTTTTATTCACAACCTGGGTTGTGCTTGCTGATTGGTGGCTAAATGCTGTCCATGGTTCTGAACCAAAAAGTGGCTGGCTCCTTAGCTTAGATGCCTTCTTTTTCAAATAAAGATAGCAAGAGCATGAAGAAAAATTGATAATAGGAGTAAATTAGACGTTGCTTAAAATTGCATACTCTGAATCATGAAAGAAAAAACATTGGGTTTAGTATCCCTTTAAGAATCATCTGTGTATTTTTTTCCATATATATTTGTCTGCCCCCAAAAAAAAGAAAATCTTTAAGGACCCCACTTAGATCTCCTAATCTTCAGCATGCAGTATCCTAAAAAAAGATTATTTTAAATGTGTTTAAAAATACGTTAAAGTAAAGGTTCTGTTTTTAAAAATTGCACAGCTGGTTAGTAATGTTTTTGTTTGTTCTTAAAATAAAACCATATATCCTAAAAAATAAATTTAAAAAAAATCACATTTATTTGTACAAATAAAGGTCTATAAAAATTAAGAATTTTACAATGCTAGCAGTTTGGTATTTTCAAACAAGTACATGAAAGTAATTGGTTATTTATTGGATATACATAATTTATACTGTATATGTATATACTAGTGTAAAGCCTGTGTACACGGGCCAAAGTGTTTAATGAAATAAATATACCTATCCATCCCTATCCCTCTATTCATCTATCCCCCTATCCCTATCCTCCTTTCCCCCTATTCCTATCCCCGTTTTTCCCACTATCCCCCTTTCCAGTAACTAAAATGACAAAAAATAAAAAAATCTAAGTTCCACAAAAAATAAAAAAAACTAAGATTACTGAAAAAAACAAAACTTCATTATCCAAAATAAAAAATAAATATTCCTAATCTAATAACCCCCTTTTTTAAAAAAAGAAAAAAGCCATCTCGAAAGAACCCCCTAAAAGGGCCTTTTGTAGGGCATTGCCCTAAGTTAAACAGCTCTTTTACCTAAAAAAATACTAACCCCCCCTATAACATTAAAACCCCCCACCCACCAAACCCCCCCAAAATAAAAAAAACCTAACACTAATAAACCTAAACTACCCATTGCCCCTAAAGGGGCATTTGTATGGGCATTGCCCTTTAAAGGGCATTCAGCTCTTTTTTGCTGCCCTTAAAAGGGCATTTAGCTCTTTTTCACATTGCCCAAAAAAACCCTAATTAAAAAAATATATATATATATATATATATATATATATATATATATATATATATATTTTTATTTTTTTTAAACAAACCTAACACTAAAGCCCCAAATAGGTACTCACGGTTCTTGAAGTCCGGCGGAGAAGGTCTTCTTCCAGGCGGGTCCATAATCTTCATCCACAGCGAAGGTGGCGTGATGCGGAGCAGTGTTCCCAGATGTGGCGATCCTCAGTGGCGGCGATCCTCTGCAGCGATGGTCCTCAGCGCAGTCCCCCGGCGGCGGCGCTCCTCTGCGGCGTGGAGGCTCCACTTTATGCGATCGTCCGCCGCACACTGAAGCCAAGAGCAAGTGAAATCTTATTGGCTATTCACCAGCTAATAAGATTTCAGTTGCTGTCATCCTATTGGCTGATGTGAAAATGTCAGCCAATAGGAATGCAAGATACCCCAATAAATATGGGGTACCTTGCATTCAATCTTCAGTGTGCGGCGGCTGATCGCATGAAGAGGAACCTCCACGCCACCGGGGACCACCACCGAGGACTGTTGCCGCCGAGGATCGCCACATCTGGGAACACCGCTCCGTGTCTCCGCTCCGCCTTCGCTGTGGATGAAGATGAAGGACCCACCTGGAAGAAGACTTTCTCCGCCGGACTTCAGGAACCGTGAGTACCTATTTGG